>NC_087111.1:3338333-3641363 GCF_963855985.1 Ostrinia nubilalis | reverse complement strand
TCGGTGGCTGACGAGGTGTTGCCGTCGTTAGCGTCAAATTCTGCCGCGGCTGCGAGTAAGGTCAGTGACCCCGCGTCACCAAAACAATGTCCTCAGGTTCGTTTGCCAAAAATCGACCTACCAAAATTCGATGGCAATCTTGAGTTATGGCGAACATTTTATGACACATATCTTTCTTTAATTCATGAAAACGCAAACCTCAGTACTATTGAGAAATATCATTATTTGCTTTCTTGTCTCACTGGATCTGCATTGTCAATAGTTAAAAGCATACCAGTAATTGCTGATAATTATGAAATTGTCTTCAACGCATTGATTGAAAGATATGATAACAAACGAATTTTAGCTGTCAATTACTTGGAAAAAATATTTAATTTCACACCTTTAAAAACAAATAGTTTCAGTGAATTGCAAAAGTTAACTAACTTGCTAGTAGAATCTGTTAATGCTTTAAAAGCAATGAAAATTTCAAATTTGGGTGAATTTATTTTATTCTATCTTGCATCCAAGAAATTAGATTCTCAAACCCGTGAGCGTTTTGAGAGTGAGAACTTTAAGGTTGGAAATATAGTACCTGAGTTTGAAGACTTAAAAACTTTTTTGTTAAATTACATCAAAGTTTTAGAAGCCTGCGGTCGTTCTACTAAAACAAACGATTTTCAAAACTCAAATTCTAAGCAGGGTGCAAAACCTAAAACAAATTATAATCAAAAATCTTCTTCTTTTCCTATTGAGTCGGGATTGTGTTCAGAGACAGGGTCGAACTCGTGCACAGGGCCGTATTTGACTTCCGATGATCACGGGGAGGATTTTAATTCTGAACCAGACTTGAACACAGGGGTGTATTCAGCATCAAATAAATTCCCTGGCTGTTCATGTTGTGGTTATTCTCATCATTCTATTTACAAATGTCCAGTTTTTCATAGAATGTCAACCATTGATAAATTAAGTAACATTAAAAGAAAAAACCTTTGCAGCAATTGTTTACGCCTGAACCATCAGGTAGATAATTGTTTTTCTAAATCAAATTGTTCAAAATGCAAGCAACGTCATCACACACTACTTCATGAGGATGTGACTGCTTGCCCCAGTACCTCTTTGACTGTCAAGCAGTTACCTAACACTGATACTTCAGTGAATGCAGTGAATGCTAGTGCCCATGTAACTCATGGCCAATCGCAAGTGATTTTAGGCACATGTGTTGTTCAAGCTCGTGGTCCCAGCGGTGTGATTAAGGTTCGAGCTCTTATCGATAGTGGAGCCCAAGATTGTTTCATGACTTCTTCGTGCGCTCAGCGGCTTGGCTTGCCATTGCGGCGCTGTAGGATTACAGTTGCTGGACTAGGACAAAATACTGTACACCAGGTGAAAGGTGTGACGTCATGCGTTATCCACCCCTGTTTATCTGAAGAACCTCAGTTTGAAATCTCACCAATCATAATGGATACCATTACAAATAAAATGCCAACAGCGCAAGTACCTTCACACGTTCGAGATTCTTTTAGACACTTGGTGTTAGCTGATAATCAGTTTGATAGACCTGCAGAAATTGATCTGTTGCTTGGAGCAGAGTTATTTCATAACATCTATGATGGCCAACGTTTGTTTTTTGGCTCTGACTTGCCAGTAGC
This sequence comes from Ostrinia nubilalis, assembly GCF_963855985.1. NCBI lineage: Eukaryota > Metazoa > Arthropoda > Insecta > Lepidoptera > Crambidae > Ostrinia > Ostrinia nubilalis. The sequence continues at coordinate 3,639,732 of NC_087111.1, read as the reverse complement.
TCTTCACAGCGTGTTCGGATGGGTGATCAGTGGAAAATTGGATCTTTCTTGTCGACCACCAACTTCAACCACCTCTCTCTTCGCTTCTACACTTGCCCTAGACAATGTAGTCAAGCGTTTCTGGGAAGTTGAAGAACCTCCTATAGTAAAGATTGTTAGCCCAGAAGACGTGAAGTGTGAAAACATGTTTTCTGATCTTGTAAGGCGAAACTCAGATGGTCGTTATGTGGTGCCTATAATGCTTAAGGATCCACTTGAAGAATTGGGTGATTCGCATCAAATGTCTATGTCTCGCTTGCATAATTTGGAAAAGCGACTTATTCGTCACCAACAGTTGAAAGCTGACTATGTTCAGTTCATGCAAGAGTATTCTGATTTGGGACACATGACTTTAGTGGATTCACCTTCAGGTGCGAATGGAAACATCATAGCACATCATTGTGTGATTCGCCCGGAGAGCAACAGCACAAAACTCCGTGTAGTCTTTGATGCTAGCGCGAAGACTGGAAATGGAAAATCATTTAATGACATTGTTTATACTGGACCGAAACTACAGAATAACATTGTTGATATTATCACAGCACTTCGGCTGGATGGTATAGTTTTTACAGCTGACATATCTAAGATGTACAGAAATATTGATCTGCGTCCCGAGGACAGACAATATCAAGATATATTCTGGAGAGACTCACCGGAAGAGACTGTGAGTGAATTTGAATTAAACACTGTGACTTACGGTGTGAGTAGCTCACCTTATTTGGCTATTCGTACACTTCATCAGTTGGCTCAAGATCATGGTGAGCAATGGCCTCGTGCAGCAACTGCATTGCTCAAAGACACCTTTATGGATGATATCGTGGTGACAGCTCCGTCGGTGGACGTTGCCTTAGAAATAAAAGACGAGCTAATAAATTTACTCGATTGTGGAAAATTTGAGCTACGTAAATGGATCAGTAATTCTCTTGATTTTCTTTCACATCTTCCAGCTGATCATCGTCAAACACCTAAAGCGTTTTGTGATAAAGAAAATCAATGTACACTCAAAATTCTGGGCATTCAGTGGGACCCACTCAATGACAAGTTTACTTACACTCATTTAGAAATGAACCCGGCTTGTACCAAGCGGATTGTTCTCTCGAGTGTGGCAAGAATTTATGATCCACTCGGATGGCTAACGCCAGTGGTATTATTGGCCAAGATGTTTATACAAGAACTGTGGCGTCTACAACTGGACTGGGACGAACCAGTTTCTACTGAAATGTTACAGAAATGGCAAGATTTCGTACGAAAACTGACAAATTTATCTAGTATCAGTATACCTCGGCAAGTAGTTCACTCAACTACATGGTTGAATACAGCACCACACAAATTGAAAATGTTCGTTGCTCACAGAGTCGTAAAAATTACGGATGATCTCAGTGTTGATAACTGGAAGCACGTAGCAACGCATGATAACCCTGCGGATTTATGCAGCCGTGGATTTCGCTGTTCCCAGCTTGTTTCTCACCAAGTTTGGTGGCATGGTCCTGCTTGGCTTGTGACTGAGAAATCGTTGTGGCCCGTGCAAACGGATATCAGCCCTCCAGATATTGTACCTGAATTGAAATCGGCGGCTTCTCATACTTTAACTGCGTCAAAGGAAACTAATGTTGATGCGATTAGCGAGCTTGTGGAAAGATCTTCATCTTTTTTACATTCTCAGCGAGTTCTAGCATGGTGCCTTCGGTTCATCGGCAACTTGAAAAAGAAAAGGGACGACCGTGAACATAACACGGATTTGACTGTCACGGAACTTGAGAACTCACTGGTTGTTCTTATTCATAATGAACAGAGACGCCATTTTTCTGAAGTTCTGGACTCTTTCGCTACCAACTCCAGTTCCAGATGTAACAAATCGCTGCTCAAGCTCAGTCCATTCATTGATGAAGCTGGATTACTGCGTGTGGGGGGGCGTTTGCGTAATGCGCAGCTTCCATTAACAGCGATTCACCCATTTCTGCTTCCGAAGCACTGTCATTTGTCGAAGCTATTTATTGATCACTACCACCGGGTATACTTACACTGTGGGCCGCGTGTCCTTCAGAATTGGAACAAAGAAAATACTGGATTCTTGGTATTCGCAACATGATAAGATCCAGACTTGCGAAATGTGTCACAATGCTTCAAGGTCAAGCAATTACCAGCACACCCCTTAATGGGAGACCTTCTAGGCCCGAGAGTACAACCAGCTCGTTGTTTTCAAAATATTGGAATAGATTTCGCCGGACCTTTCACTGTCAAAGAAAGCACTAGACGTAACGCTCGCACTTATAAGGCTTACGTTTGCATTATGGTCTGCTTGGCAGTTAAGGCTGTTCATTTGGAGGTTGTTACTGACTTGTCGACTCCAGCTTTTGTAGCAGCCCTTGATAGGTTGCTTCACGCCGTGGACTGTGCAGGCTCATAATCAGTGACTGCGGTAGAAATTTCATAGGAGCGAAACGGTATCTTAACGAAACTCAAAGGTTTTTTTCCCGCTTTGAGGTGTATTATGTATATAGTTCTAGGGAAGTTTTATTTTTGTTTCTTAACTAATTAATTCGTTCATTTTGTTTTAATGCAGGTGCTTATCCTTGCGACTTTTAAGTTGTTGCTAGAGTGCAATATAATTTAATTTTCACTGTCCCTGTAAGAATGCGTGCAGTGTTTTATTATTTCTTCTTTTCCTCTTGAAGAGGTTTAATTTACTTTTTTTTTGAAATCCCTAAGTGATTTCAAGTGGGGGGGTATGTTTAATACCTCCATGCTCAGCATACTGGCTGATTCGATAATTTTTTATAAAAAAAAGAAAAAAAGGAAAAAAAGCTGTCAATTGTTTTCACATACTTCGCAGCTCGCTTTTGTCTGTAACACAATACAATTTTTCTGCGTCGTATCAAATCAAATATTATCATCGTCGTTTTCTTAGACCTACTGGTCAAACGTACTCCAGTTAGCATTAAGTAACTTAAATTACAGTTAGCAATTGACACACAAACTTATTGTGTTTCTCTTTACATAGTGCTTTAGTTAACACATCAGCTAACATAACAACAGTTGACAAATATTTAATTTCAACTATTCCTTTGTTTACAATTTCTTTAATAAAATGATGACGAATATCAATATGCTTAGTTCTAGAATGAAACATATAGTTTTTACATAGTTTTATAGCAGATTGATTGTCATTGTAAATTGTTATTCTAGGCATGGTACCAAAAATCTCACATATAAACTTTCTAATAAATAGAGCTTCCTTACATGTGTCAGACAACGCCATGTACTCCGCCTCAGTACTGGACAAGGCAACAGTACGTTGCTTGCGACTCTCCCAAGTAACGACTGACTTACCAATAGTAAACACAAAGCCTGTGTATGACTTGCGGTCCATGTTGTCTGACGCCCAGTCAGCATCAGCATAAGCTGAAATATCCATGCCCGACCTAGAAAACACAAGAGCAAAATTAGTAGTACCCTTCAAATAACGTAAAATTCTCTTCGCAGCTTTCCAGTGACTTTCTCCGAAGCAATCGTTGAATTGACTAAGGTAGCTTACGGCATGACTTATATCAGGTCTCGTGCAAACTGCCACATACATCAGTGAACCAATTAAACCTCTGTAGTCATAGGTCTCATCTTTAGGTTCCTTGCAAAGTTTCAGTCCCGTTTCCATGGGTGTTGCAATAGGTTTACAGTCCTCCATTCGAAACTTCTTCAATACCTTCTGTATATAGTTTGACTGAGTGAGGTAAATTTTATCATCTTTCCTCATCAACTTCATCCCAAGTATGTGTTGAGCTGGCCCTAGATCAGTGATTTCAAATTCATCCTGCAATCCTTTCTTAATATTATCCCTGTCTGGAAAACCTGGAGATGAAAATACAATTAGATCGTCCACATACAATGCAATGATCATCATCAATCCATTTTCAGACTTCGAGAAAACACAAGGCTCAGAATTCAATTGACTGAACTTCAGCTTGTTGCATAAAACCTTGGTAATCTTGTCATACCAAGATTTGGAGGCCTGTTTAAGTCCATAAACAGCCTTATTAAGTTTATATACCATTCCTTCACTACCTTTCACCTTGAAACATTCTGGCTGCTCCATATGGGTGAATATCCCAAACACGTTTTTTACGCGGCGGAGCTGAGAATCGATGGGGGAAATGTAACTAGAGCGATGATTTTTTTTCTGTATATAGTTTATACAGCGTTTTACACGATAGCAAAGTCTTCAGGACAATAGGTAGTTATTTTATGTGCTAAAAAAAATTTCAAAGACCCAAAATCTAATAGCGGTGGCGCGTCCTAACTCTATTTCTACTCATAAATTGTGTTATTCCTTCTTTCTCGGGGATTCTAGTAATTTAAAAATAGTATAGCCATAAAATACATTAAATAAGACTTCCAAATGATATGAAAGAAATGTGATATTTCATATTTTAAGTGTTTTAAATAGCCTTTCAAAACTGTCCCACGAAAAAAAGCAATTACAGTGGCTCAATTTCGACACTCTCTTACTTCTCCAAAGAAGCTTTGAGAGACGTAGAGTTCTTCTTCCCTGCATCACTCAACTGTGTCCTCATGATCGGGCTATAAAGACTTGCGACTTGTGGTATTGTTTTTCCAGCAGACCCGTAAATATTAGTATCAGCGGCACAGGAATACAAAATTTTTCAATTTCGCTGGCAAGTGTATGAGTGAAAGCTACTTACTTAGATGCTAAACGATTCTTTAACATGATTAAAGTTTGGTGTTTTGTTGTATCTGCATACAGAAATTATTGATCAGAATTATAGTTTTCTTTATAATTTGAATTTTGTAACAGTTTTTCAATTCCGGTGGCGCAATTTCGGTGGCTCCGGTGGCGAATCTATTGCCGGAATTGGTCTTATTGGCTCTGGAGCATTGTACCTAGGTCTACTAAGGTCTCAGTCATAACTACAATATCGTCAGTGAATCGAAGTTGTGTGATGTACTCGCCGTATCTTGATACTGAGCTCGGTCTAGCTCAGAAGCTTGAAAACCTCTAAGTGGGAGGTAGTGAAGACTTTAAGAGATTATGGTGTCTCCAACTCTGAACCCTCGCAGCAATCAGATAAGTTTCGAGTTCTGATCTTGGAGGAGGGCTGATATGATGAAGTTTTCATACAAATACTTCAGAAGTTGCATGTATCGACAGTCAATTTGACGCCATTAAAGAGACTGTAGCACAGCCCAGGTCTTGACCGAATCGAAGAAGGTACAAAAAGGCCAATAATAATGACTGATTATAGTCCTCAGTCTTCTGCATAATTTGACGCAGCATTAAATATGTACGTAGTATTACAAACGTCTTTTCGAAAATGAGGTTGTCTGGGAGACTGGATGTTTCAGGAAAAAGCTGCCTCACCTGACTCTGGACCATCGCCAACGTCCATTCCATTCCAGTCTCTAGCACCACCACCATGTCTTATTTTTTGGTTTATCGACCAATAAACATGGTGGTATTTAAGAGAACTTTAGTACTAGCATTCCATCTGATTTCATAAGCTCAGTTGTGATTTCATTATCTCCTGGTACATACCTTGTTGTTTTTAATAGGGCATTCTAATCTCACTCAAGCTAAAGTCTAGGATATCTTCGCTAAAGGGTCGGAATAATCTCGATCTTCAGCCTAATTACTCTCTATTTAGTCCTCCGTTTCTTAATTGTACTACTTTCATCTAGCTCATTGTCGCTAGGTTTGCATAGTTTTCCGTTAAATTACCCTGTCACAAATATGTAATGTGTTAGTTCAGTAGCTGGTATAGATCTAGAAATATCTTCATACTTAATCTCCAGTTCGCATGGTCTTTAGCGAATAATTAGTTGCGTAATTCTGAGTATAGGATAGGTATGATACCATCATGAAAACTTGGCTAGCCTGGACCAATATTTTTACTTATGGAAGATAAACCTAACACCAACCTGGGGCAGTTGGTCGCCCTCCCGGGACTAGAGTTGGTTTCTGGGTTTGAGGGTCATGTATGATGTCTTTGTGATGACTCTAGAATAACGGGGCTGTTGGCGGCTAGAGCCAGAAAGTTTTGGATTTTTTCTCTATGGAGGGATTTTGCCGTTATCACCATGCTTAGCAGGCTGGTTGGTAGTTCCAGTATGGTAGTATAATACCCGGAAAGATGCTGCAGCCCACCCTCCAGTATTTTGATTCCTTAGTCGGCTATTACGACTCACGTGGGAAGATTTGATGCTTTTTTAGGGTCACAACACAGGCCTGAATATTGTTTTTAATTATAAACATCTTTACTGGATAATAATACTTAATTGATTACAAATAAATAAGTAATTTGAGACAATCATCCATAACATTCCGAATTCCGCTGTATAAATAAATTTCGGTGGATTGGTTCTTAATTCCGGTGGCTCAAATACAATTTCGGTGGCTCTTGATAATTTCAAATTGACATATCTCGAGAAGTATTAATAATATTTTGATCTCTACCATATCATTGAATAATACAAGTTATTTACTATTATTTCTGCCACAAAAAAGTTTTGGAAAGTGGAAATTAAAATTCGCCACCGGAATTAGGCAAAAAACGAGTTTGTTGATATTCACCCATATACACAGTTTCTTCCAAATCACCATTCAGGAATGCAGTTTTTACATCCCAATGTTCAATATCAAGGTTATACTCTGCCGCTACTGCCAGAAGCATCCTGAGTGTAGAGTATCTAACCACAGGTGAGAAGGTTTCTTGATAATCTATACCATATTTCTGTGTGTATCCCTTGGCAACCAAACGAGCTTTATATTTCAATAACTCGCCATCAGCACCATACTTCCTTTTGAAGATCCATTTGCATTGAACAGGCTTACGACCTGGTTCAGGCTTTGTTAGAGTCCAACATTTGAGTTTATTGAATGAATTATACTCATCATTCATCGCCTTCCGCCAGCTGTCTGAATCAGTTCCGCTCAGCGCCTCGGCTGCAGTACGTGGTTCGTCGGGGTAGCCGTCGACCGATCCCACAAGGTTGGCCAGCAGAGGAGACTCCGGAACATCTTCATATGAAGTATCTGTTGACATCTCCGCCTCAGCAATAGAGTCTTCACCTGGAACATAGGTTTCGTCCGAGCAATTTTCTGTGTCATCGCTAGAAGAGTCTTCTGTTGTGCTCGTGCTGACTTCCTGTGATAATCTTATGTCATCAGAAACATCAGATCTCTCATTGGATGACTCTGATTGCTGAATTTCAACAGAACTCTTGTTGAAGTCTACAATTATGTGTTGATCAACATTTTCATCATCTGACATGTTTTTATTAGAGAATTTATTTTCTAAAAACACAACATTGCGAGAATAGACACATTTTGTCGGATTATGTAGCTCTAACAGCCGATATCCCTTAGACTCGTATCCCGCAAATATATACGGTTTGCTTTTCGAGTCTAGCTTTCTTCTATTCTTTACTAAAGAATATGCGACGCAACCAAAAACTCTTAAATGGTTTAGATTTACCTTTTTATTTGTCCATTTCTCTTCAGGTGTCACTCCAGCAACGGCCTTCGTAGGACTTCGGTTTTTCAGGTAAACCGCTGTATTCACTGCCTCAGCCCAGAATTTCATTCCGAGGCCAGCATCTCGCAGCAAGCACCTGACCTTCTCCATCACAGTCCTGTTGGCTCGTTCTGCGACGCCATTTTGTTGAGGACAGCCTGGTATGGTCTTCTGGTGTTTGATCCCACACGCCTTCATATAAGCCTGAAATTTAGAACTCATATATTCTCCGCCTCCATCACTTCTAAGTACCTTTATTTTCTTTCCGGTTTCATTTTCCACAAGAGCTTTGAATTGTTTAAAATATTCAAAAGTTTCATGTTTGAATTTCAAAAAATAAACAAACTGCTTCCTTGTGTAGTCGTCAATGAAACTAAGAAAATATTTAGCTCCCCCTAGAGATGGCTGTTGCATGGGACCACAAAGGTCAGTGTGAACTAGACCTAACACCTCTGTAGCTCTACTATACGACTTTTTGGGAAATGGAAGCCTACTCTGTTTCCCTTCAACACATGACACACATTGCTGAAAAGTCGAATTATTAAAAGAAATACCATTAGCCATACCTTTTTGTAAAAGTTGCATACTTCTCGAGTTCAGATGTCCAAGACGCTTATGCCACAAATCATGGGATGTCGTGTCTACTGCTGGCGACGCCACTATGGTACACTCCTGTTCCACAGTACTGGCGTTGTCTGACACCGTGTCGAGTTGATAAACACCGTTAATTTGAGTACCAGTAGCTAGAATTTCATCACCATTGTAAATAATACAAGAATTTCTGTCAAATTTGACAACATAACCCTTTTTTGTCAAAGCACTGACAGATAATAGATTAGTACTTAAGTTAGGTACGTAATGAGTTTCACTTAGTGTCCTTACACAGTCTTTTAAACGAACCTGAACTTCACCTAAGCCCGCGGTCGATAGCATTTCACCGTTTGCAATGCTCACTTTAAAAACCTTATTACGATCGCACTTCACCATCCCTTTTTCACTATTACACATGTGGTTTGTAGCCCCAGAGTCTATGTACCACACGTCACTTTTCACCTTCACGGAGAGTGCCGACAGATTAGCCTTGTTCTTCTTCCATGGCTTCTTCTGCTGTTTCTGACTCTTTGGCTCGTCCCCGGAGGTCTGTTCTTTGGACGTTGAACTCCTTTTTGGACAGTCCCTCAGCTTGTGTCCTCTGGCACCACACCCGAAGCACATCTCATGTAGTCTTTGTGTGCTTGGGTTCTTCTTTGGGTTCTTCTGTGTAATCAGTGCTGTTTCTTCAGTTTTCTCTTCCCGTCTTTGGGTTTCCTGAAGTAATTTAGTCGAGACGACTTCCGTACTTAGCTTGGTAGATGAGTGCTCAATCGCCATGATGAGCGGGTCGTAATCATCTGTGAGCCCACTCAGTATGATCACCGCAACGAGTTCGTCGTCCAGCGGCGATTCAATTTCACTCAGTTGATGTGAAATTTCTTTTATTTTGTTCAGGTAAACTTCCATTGAGCTACTATCAGATAATTTTGTATTGAAGAGACTCCGCAGCAAGCCCAATCTCCTGCTCAGACCACGTCCCTCATACGTTTTCTGTAGTATTGTCCACGCTTCGTGGGCACTTTTGGCAGTGCGTATATGCGGGATTATGGTCGGCGCCACGGACAGCGCGATGCGCGCTAAGGCCTTATCATCCTTCTTCTTGTTGTCCTCGTCGGCCACCGCTTCTACGCAGTCCCACAACTCTTCATGGATTAGCACCATTCGCATCGAGAACTTCCACGTGGAGTAATTTTCTGCCCCCTTTAGTCTCTCAATGCAATTCTGACCGATTCCCATCGAAGCCATCTTGAATACCGTTCGCCGCTTCCGGTACGGTAATAATTCCAAGTGCGCGATGTATGACCAATCTCGCGGAAATATGAGCGCTTTTCACTTCTTGTAACTACGCTCTGCTACCATGTTGGAGATTGGAGCGTAAGAAGGAAAAGACCACGAAGATTACCACGGATTTATTTTAGAACATACAGCACACAGAGACTACATGAGATCGAGTGACTGATCCAGAAGTCTGGAAACCTTACATTGACAGCGGAGTGCCAAATTCAAATATTCAAATATGCTTGCGTTTAACCAAAAAGTTTCTAACTTTCCAACAGATCTATCGCTTAATTCAGTCAATGCCTGAGCTATGGGAGCGGCACGGGAGGTGTGACATTGACATATTATGACGTAACAGGCATACAAATCTGACGTCTCGCTGACTTTTGACCGTCACAAAATCACCCTCCCGTGATGCTCCTATTCCTCAGGCACTGACTAAATTAAGTGAGGACCTATAACTTAGCTTAGTTCTTGGTTTCAAACCGGCTGAGTCTCACTAATTCTGAGATACACCTTGAACTCTCTAATGTACGTAATCCCATATAAATTAAAGGTCTTCATTGACTGGTCATTTGACTAGACATATAATATCTACCTATCTATCAATTATAGTCGCGCACAAATTTCATTATTTCTATTTTAAGTTCATACTGAATTTCCATTAATTTCTTTACAAATGAACAAGATTAGATCTGTCAAAGGAAATTGGGTTTCACTATAAGTTTTCGTGTAGATTTCTTTAAATTATTTCTAAAGTACATAATCTCTTACGAATACGTTGCCACACGATGCTCTATTGGATAGTCCTTTGAAATTCAATTTACTATTTAACTGCTTATCGTGTCTTTTTCCATATCAAACAATCGAAACAGTTTTTCTTTTTTTTTTGTTTTGAAGCTAACAATAACAAAACAATGCCGAAATGTAGTCCACTGTGCTATTGTAAAAAGAATTTATTCGTTTCTTTAAAACAGTGTTTTTCAACCTGTGGATCGCGACCCCCTGGGAGGTCGCGAAGCCTCTATAGGGAGGTCGCGAGAGGTCGTAAAAACTACTTCAGTAAAAAAAAATCTTATAAATACAGATTAATCCGAAATCTAATTATGCAAATGTTATATGGATTGAAGTATTCCGTCCCTACAAACATCTTTGCAACATTATAAAATGCATGAAAAAAAAAAGCGAACGGTCGGGGGGTCGCCAAAAAATGTTTCATACTAGAGAAGTCGTGTCATGAAAAAGGTTGAAAAACACTGCTTTAAAAGAATACCCACTTTCAGATCGCATCACAGTCGTCGTCCGAATAAAAAATTACAAAAAGAACTTTTATCTTTATGTAGGTACAGTCACCAACAGACAATGCTTTTATTTTTTGTTTTAAAACACATTTTGAGTCACAACTTAAAAAAATATTTTTTTCCTTCGGAGTCCACAAAACAATAGTCTACTATCGCTTACTATCTATCTAAGTATAGATGAGATTAAGTCTTCTTTTATGCATTGTTTTAAACAATGTTACTTTCTCCCACAATTGGAAATGATTCGCCACGCTTTCTTGCTCGTCCTTATGAACTCATTCTTTTATTCTTTACACACAAATAGATTAACTACTAACGTATAAGGCTGAGTTGCACCATCTGCTTTTTGTATGGAGTTTGTAATGAGTACAAAGTCCATACCAAAAGGATCGGTTATTTTTATAGTTAGGTTAAAGTAAGTTGCCAGTCAGTCAGCCTATAACCAATAATAACAGCCAGCCAGCCTATAATTTACCAACTGTCAAACCACACATGTAATGCAATAAATGATTTGATTTATAGCCTGACCAGGAACATAAAAACCCTGGCATAGAGGCGCGTCGATTGCATTTGATAGTGCAACACTGTTTGTCTATAAAGTCGTGACATAAAATGAGGGCGCTTTTTTTCTTCATGTAGCAACCCTATACAATTTGACCAAATGAGTTTGATACTAGGGCAATTTAGTTAAGGGTAGATTTTTCTATCCTTAGATATCTTTTGACTGATGAATAAACTTGTCATTTTGACATATTTTCCATACTGAAACTGTCAATGTGCCAATCTTATTCTTCAGTTAAAAGTTATCCGACGATTGAAAAATCAGCCCTTAACCAATTTAGACGACGATATTTTGTTTTTGTTTTTATACAGTTGGTACCTATGCTTATGAGAGGTTTTACCAAGCATTTTTGTTTTAATCAGCATAATAAAAAACGCATTATACATAGTTAATAAGGACGTTTATTAATCACTTTCATCATCGGATTCCAAATTTTCGATGTTAAGAAAAGTTTCGTTGCCACTTTCATAAGCAGCGCTGTCATCATTCACATCATCATCTTCGCTGCTGTTATTATCGCCTAAGCAAAAATAACCAATTGTCTTGGTACAGGTCCATAAATATAATGGAAGGCTCATGAAGATTTGGTATTAGTTTTTCTTTAATCCACTTCGTGAAGTTATGCGCATTCATTTCTGAATGGTAGTCTTCCAAATTATTTCTGCCGGTGAATATGAGGAGGCAGTTTGGCACAAACCCCTTTTCGCTTCCAGCATGGACTATGATGTAACGCTTTCCTTTGAAAATGTCTTTTGTGATGCCTTTGATGTTTAGAGATTGCGAACATTTTGTGACCTGGTGGAAAAATAAATAGATTCTTGTTAGTGAAAATTTTATAAAATTATACATCTATACTCATATTATTAAGAAGAAAGATTTCATTGTTGGTTTGTTTGGATGGGGGTTTAAGGGTGTATAAGAGGGAGGGGGAGGGTGCAATTAAAATTATTTCATCATTACAATCTAAAAAAAACTGCTTTACATAGGCTATAATATTATATAGGTTACCTTGTATGAAGAATGAATATAGCTCACATCAAACAAAAAACATGCAAAAGATGAAAAATGTTATTTACCTACCTCTTTTTGTACCGTGTAAAAAATTATATTTTTTGGCGCAGAGCACAAATATTAAAATTATCCATTTCTTTCTTTGGTCGGCCTTGCCTGTGTTTCCCAGGAGTTCTAAATTTTCCATTATTCTGAAAACCTTCATTGACTATGCGCTTAACCGTACTCTCTGATTTTCCTGAAAAAAAAAAGTTCAAAGTTTAAAGGGATGGAAAGAATAACTACAATACCTAACTAATATTATTTATTGTTAAAGATTTACCAACAAGATATCATTTCACATGCATTTAAATAATAAGAGCTAAATCATAATCATAAAAAAATATTTCAACAAATTATTATTTTTGTAGATGGACAACTTGATGTGAAAGTGATGTCATACAGTTATCAATGGCCAAAGCGAACGGGTAATATAGATATGAAGCAATTAATTCAAATTCAAAATTCGTAGAAAACTTGACTGAATTAATATATCAAAAGAAATGGTCGTACTACAATATTACGTACTTACAATGAAAATTTAACCTAAAAATGTCCTATGTAAACAATGCCTGTTTTGGTCACCAAATCGCAAAATGCAGTAAATTTGTTACTTTAGGTAGATTATAAACAAGCAGTAATACGATTACGTACCCGTCAAAGATGCTGTTCGCCCATAAAAAACATCAAAATCCCACAAAATTTGACCAGCTTGGTACTCCGCGGAACATTGCTGGAAAACTTTAAAAATCACTTTCCGCGTAGCACTCCAATTTACTTTACTCATTGTTTATACTTTTCTTCGTAGCTGAGTAATAATTTACAGGAGATTAGTCAAACAATAAAAACCACAAAATGAAAATCGTTCCACAACTTGTTCTCGATGACAGCTGATGTACATATGTTTGGTGATCTTTGGTGTTGCCAGACACATGAATAATGTTAGTTCCTCAAACATTCATGTCACGACTTTATAGACAGACTGTACAGTCGTACCTGTGTTAAATTAATAGGCTAACTTTATGTATCAGGATTCAGGATTACGGGCTAATTTGATATTTTCATAAATTAACGAAAAACTGTTATTATAGGTAACCTGGTTTAAATAAATTAAATGAAACCATCAATCGAGCTAGACGGATTTACTTTATTATTCATCAATAATCAAATTCAGAACTTGAATATTCAACTGCAATGTCTGCTCATGAACGCTTCAAACTCGGTACTTCTTTCCCAATTCCATAAAATTCAACACTTAGAAAGTGACAAAAACTTTAAAATAGGTAGTTGAAACAAACTACAGCTAATTTTCATAGTGGACTGTACTATACGATAAACATGTCAGTCAATTTGACAACCTTTGTTGGAAACATTATTCAATGAAAATATTGTCCGAACCCTTGGTATTTCTCTTCGAAAAATACTTTAACACATTGTGAACCACTTTTCTTTCACGACTATAAAAAGATTTTAGGAATTTCATTCACAAAATCAATTGCGCACATTTAAAATAAAGTTTGTTTACACTTTGACAGCAATAGACTGACATGCAAGGTGACATGTCAATGAAGTTTTCAGTTACTGTTGCCATTAAAATAAATTAGTACCATTAGTTTTCCGCAACATGGCGAGGGTTTTTATGTTCCTGGTCAGGCTATAACTAAGATATTGCTTAATGAGTTGTGATTTCAACAATCCACTTAGTCCATAGTGGGACAAAAGTTGTCGATTCAGCACAGCTTGTTTATTAGTACATAGTAAAAGCATTTACCGTAAACTAAAAGTACTAAACTTCCTATTCGATACACCGATGGATTTCCGTAAACAGACATTTTCAAAATTTATATATATTTTAGTATAATTGTCTTTTTTGAAGAAACCATTTACAATTCCTAATTACATCTATAGTAAAAAAGTCTAATAGAACAGAAGTAAATAAAGTAACAAGCAAACCCAAAGCTCACGCATAGTCCTGAACCCAAGTGCCGCATTAGAGAAAGAAATCCTTTACAAGTCGCTGCTACAATATTCAAGCACTCTTCGTACGACCCGAATTCGGGGAAATCGAACAAATAATTCATCATCCACCTCCAGTCAAGACGCGCTGAGTGAAATACGTTTTGTATCAATCCCTTACACTCCAGATTTATCGGTATTTCCCTTTGGTTTTACAACCCGACTGTTTACAGCCTAAAGTACAGTCAGCATAAAATAATTCGTGACATCCAAAGTGGAAAAAAATTGACAACACAACCCATTCCGGTTGTAACAAAGACGTGTTGCGAACTTTTTGGGTACTTTGGGTGTCATGAACTACTTATTTGATGCTGACTGTGCATTAGACTAACTACACATTTTTATTTTGTTTCATAATCGCTTTTGTTTCAACTGATTAAGACAATGATGTGTTTTTGTCTGTACCTAATCAAAAGAAACTGTGAGTCCCTGCAGATACTGACTTTTTATCCAATAGTTTGGCTGGCTTGTATTTTGTATAAGGAATTGGCCTACACCAAATCGGCGTAATATGCGTACTTTCATACTGGTTCAATGTTCATACTGATTAACAGCCCGTTCAAATTATTGTCTGACAACAATTCTGCAGTCTGCAAGGCCTCTAAACTAAGTTCCTGCCCAATAATTAATTAATGAAAGGGCCGACTGTGAAATGTAGCTGTCAAGATAAAATTAATGAATTGCTTCAGGATTTGACTGTATTTTATGAGATATTTGCTGACATTGAAATGTTTATGACATTATTGTTGTTAGATACCTAAGTACTACGATTCTTAGCACCAATCACAGAATCTATGTTATGTGATTCTTAGAATTTACATTAACTTTTTATATGGCATCAGGAGGCGTATTTTAGATTTCACACAAAGTTCCTTGGGGATTCGCATGCGATTTGTGTCTTTTTGCATACGAAATAGAGTTCCAAATAATACGGCGAAATAAACCATCTTAATACTTCTGAGAAGAAATCTCACTCAATCAATTCCCCAGACACTGACGTCCCAAAATCCAAATCTACAGTAAAAAAAATGTTTTGCTTATTTTTTTATAACTCTCAAAAAGTCCCGATAATTCCTCAAAAAATTCACACTGCATGGTCACCTTAGTCCTAAGTTCGCTGGCCTTGCGCGTGCACATCCACTTTACACCGCTATGTTATGAGAAACTGACAGTTACAATTTAATAAGTACTGTCGACAGCACATTAGAATACACATTTTGACGCAAAATAGCTCTTATTGCAATAAGGTAAGATGCACATTATTGAGCTTGATGAACCGTTATCAACCGACTTCAAAAAAGGAGGAGGTTCTCAATTCGACCCGTATGTTTTTTTTTTTTTTACTAATTTTCGACTGACTGATTGACGTCAAAGGAATATTTTTCAAACGATATTTCTCTTTGAAAATCTATTCATAGATTTTGCTTTGTAAAATGAGTAAAAGGTATTCAATTATTTCGATTAATTGTATTCGCCTTAGAAGTGTTTCGAACGTTATTATAATATGGTAATTGAATAATGGAGTCAAATTACATTAATTAGTAATAATGAGAATTTAACATGCCTACAGAATTGAAATGGGTAAACATAACATGAGAGAAGTTAAACATCAAAACAATTTTTTTGAATTAGAAAATGTTTTTCCCAGGAAACAAATGATTTTAAATATTAATAAACCTAACTTTCATTGAAATTATAAGAGCATTTACATTTTAGTATAATTGTGGAAACAATAACTATTTATTTTTAAACATAACATCATGTTTTATTTCATAACTGTAACAGACAAAACGACGTTTTCTCTGAAATAATTTATAAAGTAATGTATGAGAATATTATCATTAATTTTCATAACATTACATGAAACTTCGTTACCCGATATTTTTTATTTTAGTATTTTTCTTTTTGTAACGTAAAATTTAATCACTAACAAAATGATTATGAAATAAGGACCTGTTGTTTGGTCCGTAGTTAATTTAAGTAATGGTTAATTTTTATAACTTCGCTTAATTTGGATCTGTTTAATACTGGGATAAAAACTATCCTATGTTTTTAACTGGGTTTCAAACTCTCTATGCCAAAAAGCGGGAAAAGGTAACAAACAGACAGACATAATTACTTTCACATTTATTTGTGTTCGGTTTAGTAATAGATTAGCCTCTAAAACCCTGCAAAAGATTTTTCAAGAGCGCCATTTTTTGTCACTGAAAGTTTTATTCGCAATCGGATACAGCCCCTACTCGATTTCCCTTTTACAAAATGAACGTAAACTTTTTCACTTACTCGATTTTCATCGATGCCAAGTCAAGATAGAGATCTGGATGTTTTATTCATCGCATAACTGACTATTACGTTTTTTGTTGAGACGGTTTTAGAACTCTTTGATCGTCGGGGAAAAGTTTTGATTTGCCTTTAGATGTGTTAGATTGTATCTTTGGTAAAAGAAAGGTAAAGTAAAAGAGTGATTGTTGTTATTTTTGAAAAAACATTTTAAATAGAACTTTTTTTTGTTTCCTTTATTTTGAAGTGGCAGAAGATATCAAACTTCTAATTTGAACCATCAAAGAACACTACCTCTAGATGTCCTTAAAGGTGATAAGGGGCAAATAAGCGAACATCAGGCGTTTCTATTTAACCCATCTGACCAAAGTGAGGAGTGTATGTAGGCCAATAGACCAAATCCTCCATTTGCTTCTGGTAAATTAGAGAAGGTTGTACTTCTAAGTGGAAAAATTCTGATATTTTTTATCAAAAGCACAACAGCAGATTAAGCTAATCAGTGTAGAATCTTCTTCTTCTTTTTATTCGTTTCGCTCTTGGCAGAGCGGTCGTGGTCTCGTTGAGGCGTTGTTCACATCGGTTGTAGAGGCGGATACAACTCTCCGCACGATCAGTAGCGGCGTAAGGGGGGGGGGGCGGTGGGGGCGGTCCGCCCCGGGTGCCAAGCATCAGGGGGTGACACAAGTCGCGCAGATTAGTACTCACTGGCGCACATCTGCATGGCAAGTCTACGGTTTATATCATGATACGGGGGGAGGGGGTGCGATTGTCTTTCAATCTTCGAATCGGTAGGTAACTCCCCTGGGGGTACCAGGGGGTGCCTTAGGACTTGTGACGGGGGGGGGGGGGGGGGGGGTGATCGCCCCGGGTGCCAACCCATGCTACGCCGCCACTGCGCACGATCTCCCGCCATCTCTCTCTGTTGGCAGACTGTCTGGAAGTCACGACGCCGTCTCCCACTGCTGATTTCTTGTAATAATCTTTTGATTTCTGTGTAACATCTAACGCATTTTGCAACAAAATCGTAGAACATAGTCTGATATCAACTGTTACTACCAACGGTATAAAATTAATTACATCTTGTCGAACAATCAGGTCAGTTCGATTCTTCAATCGGAATCAAACTAGGAACTGTCAGACAAGCGATAGCCTTCCTAACCACTAGACCATAGAGGCGTACTTACTTAGAAATTATTATTATTTTATTAACTCCGTAACTCCAATTAGTACATTATAAACTTGTGTAATATTAATAGACCACGACCAGTTATCAAAATCGTAGAAGTAATAATATTAAGACATAGACTGCAGACTTTTTGTCGGCCGATAGTTTGGTCGAGCTTCAGGGGGCTTAGTGTGAATTTACATCAAACGTCTTCTCTAGTGATTGCGTAAAAAATGACATTAAATGTATGATGGATTGTACAGCGACCATAGGGAGCTTAACTCGGAATCCTCAACCACAGAGGAACTGGCTATCTTACCTCCAACTGCCGAAACACAACAATGCTGTTTACATTGTTATTATGGCGACAGACTTGTGTAGAATGCTGGTAGTTACTATTATCTACGGTATTAAATTTAGTAAAGCGCTTAACTCATCAGTCAGTGCCTGAGGTATGTGAGTGAATAGTAGGTACGAGAGGGTGTTTTTGTAAACGTCAGCGGGACTTCAGATGTCCTTCAAGAATAATATGTTCTGTCTGAATTAAGCGCCTACTACTATCATCGTCATCATTTTCAGCCTAGACCTATAGAAAGGTAATTATTTGGAAGAAGTTTTCTCTATCATCTTTAAAAACAATTTAGAAAAGTGACCTCATGGAGCGAAACAATAGCTTAATTTGGTACTTCTATCAATGCAGACGAAGCCATGATCAACCGCTAGTATGCCTGAATTACTTTGCGTATTATTCAGTATTTGTTCCAGAGACAAATAAGACTTAATAAAATCCAAGACGCGGAGCCACTTGAGTTTTATGTTACAAGATGTCTGCAACGTGACAGGAATGCTAAGGGAATCCTACTTTATATTAAAATAAGATAACTTACAGATATATATTCTTAGAGATAGAAGCAATACGTAAGATACATAGGCGGTTATCACACTGCGCCGCGCTCCGCCGCGGAGCGCGTGATTTTCATATAAAAAATCACGCGCGCGGACGCGTTGTCAGTGTGAAGTGCCGCGTGTGTTTTCTATACAAACTGGGGTACTTGCATACAATGATTAAATCAGTCGCCCCGCGCTCCGCGGCGGAGCGCGGCGCAGTGTGATAACCGCCATAGAGTACCCAATTATACAGGGTGTCCCAAAATTAGTACGACACACTGACACTAGAGGTCTATTTTTTTGAGTTCATTTTTAAAACTAACTAATATCAGTCATATTTCAAAAGTCTTCAAACTATTATAAGGACATTAATAACTAAAATTGGTCATATCTCAAAACTTATGAAACTTTTCCATGGACATTTAGATTTGTTCGATGCATCTTAGGCCCACCTACCTCCAATGTCAGAGTGACGTGCAAATTTTTGGACACCCTGTATATTGTTTACTGAAAAATAGCTTCTATGTATTATGCTACAGTATTAACTTGATGTGAGAAATGATTTAAGTACATTGCATTACTGAAGAGTGCTATAATATTTTTCATTACAATAATAGAGTTTACTCAAAACGTTCAAATAATATTATTTTAATTTTAAATTCATCCATTATTCTAAAATGTGGATATGAAACGTTAGATTTGCATAAAATATTCATTATAACCTATTCTATGGTGCCCATTGCAAGGCCATCATACCATAAATGTGAAGAATGGCACCCTTAAAAACCCCATAAGGGCAACAGTGGAAGTTTATTAATATTTTATGCTTATATGGTTTTATTTATATGAATATTACTGTAATAACTATTTAAAAACTATTGCGTCGTCGTGATAGAGCAGCGCGAAAAAAGTACCGTAAGAAAATAAGTGAAAATCGATGTGACAGTGCAATGTGAAAAAAATCCCGTAAAAACAAATGAAATCCGTTATAATTTTGACGATTAAAAAGAAATATACAAAAGATTCTTAATGGCCAGCCACGTGGCCAAGGCGTTTAGCCATACGGCCTCAAAATGTGACAGAATGCGAATGCGATTTCGGTGATTTGTTTTTAATTTTACTGGCCAATTTACTAGCTGTACCAAATCATTAGAATATACTTTTTTGAGCTAATTAAAAGTAAAGACCTTTAGGCTAGATATTTCTATTCTTAATAGTCTACAAAACCGTGTAAAACTCTACCATACGTTACGGTAGCTATACTACCTGCCTACGTCTTGCTTGCTTTCACATTAATTCGTTGCTGATGGAGCAAAAATCAAACAATTCAATCATCGACCGTAGATTTTTAATTCGTTACCAATCACCATCATCAGTGAAGTGTAAAGTTTATTATTGTCTATAAATATTTATACGAGTATCTAATGGTTACAAAAAATTGGCGCCGTATAGCACCGTATAGTCCCTGCGTTAATGATTCGTTAACGATTCCATTAAATTTTAAAAAAAGATCAATCTTGTTTTCACTTAAATGAGCTAGTTTTTTTTTTCAATTTTTTGACATTAAATGGTTTTTATCCAAGCCTTCGAAAGAGTATTAACAGTTAATAATTGATGGTGCTACTTAGGTAAGTTGTTTTTCATTAGTTAAGTATGTTATAGTCTATCACGTATGGTATATTTATTAACTTTATTTTTTTATGTTAATTACCTAACCAAAAAGTAAAAAGTTTGCATAAAAAAGATTCCAGATTACTTTTACGCCGTTATCCCAAACTTAATCATCATGGTCACAGTAATCTGTTATTTTATACCACAACGTGGGGTAATGTTGTGTGTAGTTAACAAACTAAAGCTCGTCTTTATTGCCCCGCTAATTGCACCGGAGGGGCAAATAAGCAGAGTGTATAGTGGGCGGGGATATTTTGAATAAATATACAGGATGGCATAAGAGCAGCAAAAATACAAGATGGACTTTCTTCCTTCTAATAGCCAGGCTTGACGTGGAATGTTACAGTGGTTACGGGTTTGAATCACGTTGGGTAGTGTGATGATAAGCAGCATGAACATTTACTTTGTAGAATTGTTGAGTCATAAACGTCTGGGAGAATAGGCATAGCATAGGTTAGGCAACCGTAATGTCATTGAGAGCAGTGCTTAGATCACAAGCTCTATCTATCACTAATATTTTACCTACTAGCGGCCGCCCGCGACTTCAAATTCAAATTCATTTATTCATTGCATCATGTAGTACATTGGATGTTAAAATGGGCGAACTTGTATTCTTAAAATGACCTTACCTATGTATACACCCACGAAGTTTGTCTAACCTTCCGCCAAACACCCTGTATATATTTAGATGGTTTGGATGGACAAGAATGAAATTCATATTCTATTTTTTTTTATGTTTCTGTAAAATCACTTTTGGAAAGAAAGAAAAAGTATTTATTTGGTACTAATAAGTTGTTTTACTCGTCCCTTTTGCATTTTACCACTGCTTCGAGGCAAAAAAGTTAGCAAGATGGATTCTTTTCATCACCGAAAATTATACCTGCATTTGAATTATTACTGCTTATTATACCAACTTTGAAACTGAAACTATACAAAATGTGGATTGCGAAGTAGTTTTGTGTGATAAATCAGAATGTGCGGGGCGGGAACAGGCTATTTTATATGCCACACGAGTTTATGGTACACACTGATGCGAGAAGTGTACGACTATAAACACCACTAGCAGGTGCACAGGGTGATACCAGGTTAGGGGAATTTGCTCCTAATTTGGGAGTTTTTTAACCTTGGGGTAATTTAGGTGGTAGGTATAATGCCCGTTTTCACCATCAATCCCTAATTTTAAGGTGACCCCTATATGTAGAAACATAATTCCTGTTATCATAGGAGTCACTTAAAAATTAGGGATTGATGGTGAAAACAGGCATAAATCTATTAGAAGACTTTCCAGGGGGAAAATGTAACTGACTATTAATGTTTTTAAGAGGTTTTGTTTTAATAATCTTAAAATATTCCTAGAATATTAAAATAGTACCTGTACGAAAAGAAATTTCATCATCAGGTTCATTGCAAGAGCTCAAGCCTCTGTAATTTTCCAGTGTCAAGTGAAGGACTTGGCCTACATCCCCAAAAAAGTAATTCAAACGTACCTACTTTACAAGTGAATCGTATACTGATTTTTTTATAGAAGACCGACATTCTCCATAAGATTTAGGGAAAAAATCATAGAGCCATCAAGCAACACCGAAACACAATAAAATGGTCAATCAAATACCAAAGTAACGTCGACAAAATAAAACTACTGTACGAGTATTGCGACAGCACCATAAAACCGCCATAACCGTAAACCATGCATTTATTTATTTATTTATTCAGCGTTTTTCTTTTCCAGGTACAATATGGCGCGTTTCAGCCTGCTTATAGTAGTGTGTCAAGTTCTGACACTCCCCATTTTGGGGGGGAGGAGTGACGATGAGAATCCCTTCTTGGATCTTGCGACGTCGTTTCTCCAAAATATGGGGGACAATGGGAATGGAAATGGGAACGGACTGGCAGCGCTTGGGAGCATAGTGGGGAATTTGATGCAGGGGGACAACGCAAAGAACTTGGGAGCCATGTTTGGAGGCGGGAAAAGTGGGAATAATGCTGGTGACGTTTTATCAGGTAAAACTCTTTCTTTCTTTCTCGAACACTATTAATTCGGGCCTCTTTAATGCGAGAATGAATAGGCACTTACAGGGCAAGTATTACCTTACTGCATCAGGGGCGATTACGGTGAAATACCTGCCTTGTTCAGTATAAAAAAAAATTTCTCGCATCTTATAAAAGGAACATACCTCGTAGAGGCCGAAAAGTTCTCGAGTAGCAACTGTTGACCGGAAAACGTAGAGTAAGTAAGGTCACCGACTCGATGGACCGACGATCCAGTGTAAATCGTGGGACGCACTTGGATGCTGTTGTTTTTGATTTTTGCCGATTGACGTTTCAGAATCGTGTGACTATATTTTATGTGGCTTGACTTAAAAGGACCTTTAATTTAAATCAAAGAAACCTGATCTGTCAACAGTTCCAAGAAATTTTCATAGCATCGTTTAAATCAGATAAAAGTAAAAGGTATAAAGTACTCTTTCAAATGTTTACCCAACAAAAAAGGAGTAAGTAATGTGTTTGCGTTGATTTCGTTTTAATTTAAACGAATTAGTCTAGACAAAAATAATTGGATCAAGCTATTTTTGGCTTGAAATTTTTCCACCATTTTTGTTAATTAAACTCTTTGTTTGATAGATAGTCTGCTGCTAGATAGAGGTTATATAAATAGTCTGTACTATAGCTATAGGTTTAGCACTTAACTCAGTAAGTACCTGAGGTATGGGAGCAACACGGGAGCTTTTAAAACGTGAAATTACCGCCTCTGTGGTCTAGTGGTGAGACCACCTGCTTCAGACGCAGAGGTCCCGGGCTCGATTCCCAGTGGGGGCAGATTTTCTGTTCGGTTTAGTTGGTGGTAGGGCTTGTTCTAAGTCCGCCTGGCTAGCTACCACCATCTTACCTAAGTCTGTCGCCATAACAACAATGTTAACAGCACTGTTGTGTTCCGGCAGTTAGAGGTAAGATAGCCAGTTCCTCCGTGGTTGAGGATTCCGGGTGACGCTCGCTTTCACCTTCGGCCTGATCATCACTTACCATCAGGTGAGATACAGGCCTACAGCTTCCTCGTTGTGGATTAAAAAAATGTCAGCGAGACTTCAGAATGCTTTCGTGCCTTGTCTACGGCGGACCTTTGCTATACGATGCTGAAATTTTAATTCTACAACATTGTAAACAAAAGGTATCTCGGTATTTTTAAAGGCATTTAATTAATCTTAGAAGTATTTACTATCTCTTGAGTTTAGTATGGTCCCGTCTGATTTACGGGCAATAATACTGCCGTTAAAGTTTTAATCGCCCATCCCGGAACCATTGTCTTTTAGGGGTCCGTGAGCATTATAACGGTTCCCTTAAGCCCGATAGTTGACTAGCAGAAACGGCATTATAATCCGACTGCAGGAATGGCTTTGAATCCCGTTTAATTGGAGAACAAATGACCATAATCGACGGATTTGAATTTTAAGTGAACCATAAAGTATGCGCAATTAAATTTTGCATTTCCTTAACGAAGTTGCAATTTGGGAAATGTGACGTTGTAAAGGACTGGCTTAACACAAACCTATTAAGAAATATGTAACTGACTATTTAATTACTTAATTTAAAAACACAATAAGTGAATTTTCCAATATAATCCTGACCCTTATGCAGAACAAGGCAGGTATTTGACCGCAATCGTACCTGATATTAGGTGAGATGCAGTCTAGGATAGTACATCTGCCCTGTATGTGCCTATTCACTCTCGCCTTGAAAAGAGCGGATTATAGTGTTCGGGAAAAACAATAGGCAGCAAATTGCAGTCCCAAGCCGTTTGCATTATAAAATGATTAATTAAATAAATCATACCTTTACAGGACTCGGCAGTCTATTCGGGGGTCAGGACGGCAAAATCGACCCAGCTCTAGTAGGCTCTATGATATCAATGTTCGCCCAACAGATGGGCAACAGCGAAGAACCCAAGGCGACCAGACAAAAACGGCAGAACAAGGACGAAGACTTCAATCTAGAAGGAATGCTCAGCTTGGCCTCAGGGTTATTAGGCAGCCAGAACGGAGGAGGAGGAGCTGGTATTATGCCCATCATCATGAGCACTCTAAATTCCTTCTCGGAGCCAGAAACGAAGAAACGGGCTGAGGAGCACAAAGACCATGCGTCTTTCCTACCGCCTTTCGTGGAAAAGGCGCATTTGTACTGGGACCTCTTCATCAATTCGGAGCTGGGCAAGTCTCTATGGGAGAAGTCTGGGATGAAGAGAGCCATGAAGGCGTTCACTGGTCCTGATGGCAAGATCAGCTTCGAAGTGATGTTCAAGAACTTTGAGAACCACTCGTTCAGGAGACACTGGATCAAGGCTGCAGCGAAGTACCTGACGGATACTGTCATGCAGATGGCTAAACCTGAGGTTTATCAGAGGTGAGTTTTTGTTTACTAATAAAACATAATTTTTTTCGACTAACGGAGGATTTGGCCCACACTGAGTCCCCATACCAACTGGACTGGCCGGAAGGGTTGAGGAGGCGGCTTGATGTTAAGGTTTTTCCCTTGTTCGCCTCTTATGAAATGTTGTATTATGTAAAACATGCCGGTCATTGCCCTTGGTAGGTACACCTACTTAGCTCTCCCAAGTGATCCAGGTGTAGATTTTTCGTGACACCCAAAGCACGGTAATACTATCTATACAGTATTCCAACTCGGCTATATTTTTGAAATAAATGTCACAGACGCGCTGTCTGTCACCGTATGACAACATGCGATAGGGCTGCCCACCTGCAGACCCTATTTTCATTACATCTGCCTACTTAGAATTTCTATCTAGTTTTGTAATTGTAATTTTTTATTTTATTTTGACAAACAAAATACTTTGTGAATGAAATAAGATAAAAATGCATATTGTTTTGTGATTATTTAAAAAAAATATTTGTGTTAAGATTTAGTAACAAATCTTATTTTGCGACCGTAAAATGTATGCGCCTCGACTAAGGCGTACCTACCAAATGCTTGATTATTATGTTAACATAAAATATATGGTGAAATCAGAAAATTTATAAAATATTTGTGGCGACGCCACTACAAACTAGTGACCAACAGATGGCGCTGTTACTACTACACTATGGCACACTCCGCCGCTCATACAAACCTGCATCGCGGTGACGGAGTTTTCTATCCTGCCAAGTATATATAGACAAACCAAGATGGTGTAAATAGGACCTTGGTCCCCGAGCACAACACCCGCTCGGAAGGAAGCACTAACATCTAGCTTCCTTATTGTGGATCAACATCATATCCCACATTGGTGACCCCGACGTGATGTGAGACGCAACCTCCATCACCACCATCTTCGGCATCAGCCTCCGCCATCCTCACCATCTCCGCCACTCCGTCATCAGCTCCAGTCTTCAACAAGCCAGCATCCAGCCTTCAGGGACCATCGCAGATCGCAACCGACCTTCCTGGTTCCTCGGCAGCAAGCAACCGTCACTTCACTGGTCACGGGTACAGCTCTGGCCCAGCTCCACGCCCGACCATCGAAGACGCCTCCGCTCACTATCCCGACTCACCGTGGACAGAGCACCGCAACCTGCTCGTCTCGACTCACCGCAGACTTGAGCACACTGGCACTTGTAAGCTCATCACGCACAGACTGCTGAGCTCATCCTGACGTCATCCACCTCCGGTTCTTCCGGGGGGAGTGGTGTGGCGACGCCACTACAAACTAGTGACCAACAGATGGCGCTGTTACTACTACACTATGGCACACTCCGCCGCTCATACAAACCTGCATCGCGGTGACGGAGTTTTCTATCCTGCCAAGTATATATAGACAAACCAAGATGGTGTAAATAGGACCTTGGTCCCCGAGCACAACACCCGCTCGGAAGGAAGCACTAACATCTAGCTTCCTTATTGTGGATCAACATCATATCCCACAATATTCATCATTTTAATAATTTTAATTTTCATATTAATCTGATTTTATAAATTTCATTATGTATGAAAATTTAAAAAAATAATGATGATATCACTAACTTCGCCATACCATTTACATGCATATGTTAACATGGGCTAGTTTCGGCTTATTAACCTATTTACCTAACAACCTGTATAAATAGATACTTGTAATTACTTTTATAAAAAAAAGCACTTACTGTTTAAAAATCAACACATCGTCCGTTTATTACTGTGGCACATTCGCGACACCCCCGACTTTTGCATGTTGAGCGCATACTGAGATTTGAATTTCGAAGGAAAGCTCGCGTTTCCTCCGTTTATATGAAGTTACAATACTGTATGATAGTATTACCGTGCCCAAAGGCAGCCAAAAAGTTCGCAACACGTCTTTGTTACAATTGGAATAAGGTTGTGTGTCAACTTTTTGACCACTTTGGATGTCACAATACTATATGGTGCTGACTGTAGTACCTTACACAATTTTATGAGGCAAATGGATGATTTGTCCTGCTACAATTCCAAGCCGCGTACCGGAAAACGCAGCGTGAGACGTTCACCCACAAGGTGGACCGACGACATCATAAAGGTAGTAGGAAAGCGCAGGACGCAGGCCGCTACCAACCGGGTAACGTGGAAAGCATTGGGGGAGGCCTATGTTCAGCAGTGGACGTCCTATGGCTGAGATGATGATGATGATGATGATGAATCTCAAGCCGGCCAAGTGGGTTGGTGCGACCTGACGTTTAGAAAAAATGTAATATTTCTCGCTTAGTCGCCTCTTATAATTTTCCCGTAAATATCTTGACCTAGTTTACCCGAGTCTACCAGAGGTAGAATTTTCATCCTATGTCCAGCTACACAATACCAACGCAGATTCTAGTTTAGGAACTGAAACATATTTTCACGTAACATAACTAACAATGCCATCATACATTGCGGGATCGCAAAATATGTTCGTGTGGCGTTATCGCCCACACACAGCCATGCTGGAACCATAGACTTTTGAGCACACTACTAGACAGGCTGCAGAGAATAAAATAAATAATGTCGTATGTAAATGCCCTGGCCTTGCACATTCATTTTAATATGGGTCTATGTTAATTTCATCATCATCATCATCATCATCATCATCATCATCATCATCATCATCATCTCAGCCATAGGACGTCCACTGCTGTACATAGGCCTCCCCCAATGCTTTCCATGTTGCCTGGTTGGTAGCGGCCTGCGTCCAGCGCCTTCTTGCTACTTTTACAATAATATGTAGGTATCTATGTTAATTTATTATGTAAGAACTTTTTTAAGCAATAAAAACATTTGTATTCATTATTTTGATTTGTGTCATGTTCAACACAAAATCACGTACTGAAAATAATGACGCAGTTAGTTGTTATTGTTGTTAGTTATTCGGGGCTGATTTTCCGCACTGAGCCGTCTAATTGGGCCAGCAAACAATAACGTATCTTTTCTAGGTCTCATTGAACGATATGACGATTAATTAGGTATTGACTAGACCAAAATAAGTTGGTATTAATATTGTTTAGCCCGAAAGATAACAGGCAGAGAATGTCTTATATGGCGTTTAGCTCGCCTTATGTGCCATTTCATATGGCAATAAAGAATAAATAAATTGAATGAATGATAAATATCAACTATTCTGTACGTAATATCACAGTTCAGCACAGCCTGTCTAGAAACTACATAGACGGCATTGCTGTGACACAAATTATGTAATACCTATACGTGCATAAAATTGCATATGGATGAAAACACATTTTGCGGTGCCAGCATGAACCAAATCCACTTAGGTTTATATTGTTTGTGATAATAACGAACATTTGAACTGAATATAACATCGGAGTTCAACTAACGCGTTTAGTTTAACAAAGCAATGAAAATAGCAGAGAATTTCATTTTGAAAGGATTAAATTACGTAACTAATGAATTATTATATTATTTACTTACATAAAGGAGAAATATTAAATTTATGCGAAATCCTCCATTTGCCACTGGTAAATTAGAGAGGGTCGTCGTCCTCCTGCAATGGACTATATGATTATGATAGTTGCACTGAAGAAGCAAATTAAGGTTCATTCTACACTTGGCCTAGGCGCAGACCACCCGATTCTAATTTGTCGAATCGGCCGATACCAAATCGGTGTAATGTGCGCACTTTCATACATCTCCATACTGATTAACAACCCGACCCTTCTATCGGCCAACTAAAAGACGGTGGTCTGCGCCTAAGCTTACCACACACGGTGCAGGACTGGTCGTCGCGACCTGAAAATCCTTTGGGGGAGGCCTTTGTCCAAGCAGTGGACGTTATTTGGCTGAAACGAACTACACTTATTACATCCTATACCTTTTCAGATACCTCGGCTCCGGGCAGTACATCCTCAACAGTTTTCTGGACGCCCAAGGCCTCCCCAAGAACATTCACTTCGACATGACAAGACCAGAGACGTCTCTGACCAAACTCATCAACTACGGGCTGAAGAAATATATGGACATGGACACGGACGTGTCGGGATATGTGAAGTCCGCGATGGAATATATGAGGGTGAGTTTCAATGGAGTTCTGAATAAAGGCAATGGATAGCGGTGATGAAAGAAAATTGAAAGAACATCGCTTGATCTTGTAGCGTAGCATTGTAGAACAGTGCTTGTTTTCCATTCTTCTTTGAAAGATAAAACATACTTAAAAGTAAAGGAGGAAATTGCTCTCGTACTAACATCAACTAGAAATGAGCTGATGATCTTCAAACGATTGAATATTCATAAATTAAAGCTAAAAACGATCTCGCTGACGCTTTCTACTAACAAAAAAACCGCATGTAATCCTGCGTTTAGAAGCCAAATACAGGCACACAGAGAAAAACACTGTTTTTGCGTTAACAAACTTATTTTTTGATAACTATGTACCTACTTACCATGTCCGCCATCTTGTCCCCAGCAAACCCTCAAAATGGCGGAGACAACCACAAAGAACATCGCTTCCCGCGGCGACTACAACGCGCTCGCTGACCGCATAACTGACACCCTCAACTTGGAAGTCATAGAACCGGTGCTGAGGGTCTACCGGGCGTACAAGCACTCGGTGCAAGCGCCGCATTGCCAGGAGCATCTCATGTGCTTGGTTAACAGGCACCATGATAAGGAGAAACGAGGTATATTAGTCATACCTAAGAGTAGGCGCACACCGTTGATTTTTAGTTGGCCGATAGTTGTGCCCGATTTTAAATTGTATGAAAAATCGGCCAAATCGAATCGGCGTAGTGTGCGCACTCCCATACATGCCCATACTGATCAACTGCCCGACTAAACTATCGGCCGACGAAAAATCAACGGTGTGCGCCTACTCTAAGAAGGTAACAGAAATTAACGCCCGTATTCAAAACGATCCTTGCTTAAGTGAAGCAGCAAATCGAACGCACAGCGTTGAATAGAGCTCTGTGATTGGTTTGCGTGTCACCCTGTGAGTCCACGCGCACTGTGAGATCGTATAGTAATGTTTGTGAATACGGGCGTATGTTTCCAAAACCATGATTACAGGGCGACTGCCATCGAAGATAATGGCTATGATGTTAATCGCACCAATGTAGACACTAAACTCTTTAGACGATTCTAGAATCGCAGGAAAAGCAAAAGTACTAAGTATGTAAATACATACACAGCCCACAGAATTTCCAAACGTAAGTGGCAGTGAACGGGGCGTACAAGTACATACTCGTAGCTGGTAGAACTGATGACCGTTGGGGCAGAAAAGTTTTCGAGTAGCGATCAAAGACCGGTAAGACGAGAGCTGGCCTCCCCCAGGTGAACCATCTGGTGACGATCTGGTGAAGGTCGGGGGAATCACCTAGATGCGGGCAGCGCAGGACCCATCATTGTGTGGAAATCCTTGATTGGGAGATGCCTTTATCTAGTGGACATCATTTTGGCTGAAACGAACTCTTTATAATGAGCCCTAATAGCACCTCTAACCCCACCTTTACAATCTTATTACAGATCTCCCAGGATTCAAGGCTGGTCTGACCAAGCTGAGCAGTCTGGCCGCGTCTGCTGCCCTGAGCTTCCAGAACGGAAAAGGTTTCTGGGACCTGTACAACGCTATACAGAATGACGTCAACTGCGAGGTGAGAATCCGCTCTTATTAACCCTCTAGCTAGACTAACACCCGTATTCACAAACGATGCTTGCTTAAGTGAAGCAACAAATCGAACGCAGAGCGTTGAACAGAGCTCTGTGATTGGTTCGTGTGTCACCCTGTGCGTCCACGCACACTGTGAGACCTCATAGACAATGTTTGTGAAGGCGTAAGAGTGGTAGTACTTATTATTATTCTGTGGTAAGAGCTAGTGAACACGTTATAAAAACTGAAAGTTTGTCAGTAAGTACATGCTCCTAATATAGGTAAGAATGTTGTTGCATCATCATCAACCCACGTTCTACTATGATATACTACGTTAATGTGCTACGATTTTGCGATAGATATCATTTTGTGATTTTTTCACACTCACATTAAGAAAAATAAGATACTTATATGATATTTTTTTCTTTTTCAGGCCGCATACCCTGCAGACTGTTCTGCCTTCCACGAACACGAACTAAAAGTTACTACAGAAGTATACCATAGTGAATTATAAAAAAACATTAGCTAGTTTTTCACCGTTCTTAATAAAATTTAAGTAAACCACAATAATAATGTTATTTGTATAAATCAAAGCATTTATTTTAGTTTTAGGTTCCTATCTGTCTAAAATAATTACATTATTAATATAATTTTACATAATTATTATAATAAAAAGTTTAAGAAGTACACGTCCACTGGGTGTTGATTGCTGCATAAATGAAAATATAATTTATAATTAAACTTATTTATTTTAGTTACCTATACTATATTTGTTTAAAAGTTTATTTAGCAATAAATTAAAAATGTTTAGGGTCTATTTTAATTGTAAAATACAAAAAAGTATAGCACTTATTTTGAATTGAATTGAAAGTATTCTTAGATTTTATGAAGCGTCACAATATATTTTTCATCTTATATTGTACTTAGTAAATAAAAATATGGATTTTTTTAAATGCGAGAATAATATTTTGTGACCAATAGGTACGTGTAGTTTAGATAATTTTAAAATAATGAATGAGTTAGTTTTGCTGGATATTGGTGCTAAATGACTTATTGCAAATATGCAATATATTTTTTGAATCTTAACTTCTACACTTCCTAACAATTACTAATTAAAAATAATATTTTAGTTTCAACTAACTTTGTCAATAAAAGATGGCGGTCGCGATTGTGACACGATACTAAAAAATTAGTAATTTAATTTAGTTCAATTGGTGTTAGACTTTACACATAAAATTCTTAACTAATACTTTTTTAACTAAAACATGTCTAACTTCTATTTCACTCGCTTACTTTTTATATTCTCATCAAAAATGTCTCAAAAATAATGGAATATAACATTCTTTCATTTTTCAATTATTATTCTTCCTCCATAAAATTATTTGGTTGTGAACCTATGTAAATATTTATTAAAAATCCGTCCTATCTTATAATTACTGTAATAAGTGTATAATTTAATTATTAAATAAAAGATTTGACATTATTATAATAGTTTTATTTATAGCATTGGATGTAACCGACAACCAGACACAACTAAAACTAAACAATATTAACCAATATAAGTCCATAAATAATAATAATAAACGCACCTAAATTACTAAAACTAATAAGAACATAATTATTAATAATTTTTGGTCAATTTTATAATGACTAGCTAATTACATTCAGTAAATCGTTTAATTTATTAATATTTTAAGGTATATTTGTTATAACCACTATAATACTACTACATTATTTTTGTAATAATAATATTTGAGACATCAACATTTCAAAGCAAATGGACGGATTTATTATATCATTTCGTTATCAAAATACTGCACGTTTTAGATATTTACACCTGGTCTAAATACCTACGTTCTAAATAATATAATTAAAGATAAGAAAGATAAGATTGTAACATCATGGATTATTGGAAACTTTAATGATGATTTAGTGCAAG
Source organism: Ostrinia nubilalis (assembly GCF_963855985.1). Taxonomy (NCBI): domain Eukaryota; kingdom Metazoa; phylum Arthropoda; class Insecta; order Lepidoptera; family Crambidae; genus Ostrinia; species Ostrinia nubilalis. The sequence goes on along the minus strand of NC_087111.1, from coordinate 3,607,357 downwards.
AGATAAGTTTTAAATAGAACAAGTATAATCATTGCATTTGTTCAAACAATAAATAGTATAATGAATATAAGTAGGTATACTTACCATTTAAAAATATACCTATATTTTGATCAAATTGAAGCACATTGAAGCGTCAACATTAACTATGAGGTAATAGATTGAAATTACATGATTTTTTGGAGGGACTTTAACAATCCGGCAAGTTAACTGCGACCCTTGCAGCCGTGACGTCACATGGACGCTCTGGTACGAACGGGGCGAACGCGGGTAGGTGTACTGGTAAGTAGGACCTCATTCCAGTGAGTTGCGCAGTTAGCTCAATCGGGTTGTATTAATACTTCGTAAAGTTACTTTTTAACAGGAATGTTCTTGCATACCCACTCCATTCCTTCCTGTAAAAAACATAATACGCTTCAGTGCTATTGTAAATAATAATCGATTGCTAATCTATTATCATATTGACAACTTTCTCTCATAATTAATTAAGTTTTTAGTTTTCTTAGATAGCAACAGTTCCTACCACCAAATGCAAAAGAAAATAATCCCTTAGGATACTTAAAATGGAGAAAAAATACTGATTGATAGGTATTTTTATTCAGCTAAAACCAAGTTAACCAATTCTGGCAAACCTGAGATTTGCTGTTTAAAGATTTGCTCTGTACCTATAGTTTTGATTGCTCAGTAACAATAGAGTTGTCCAGTTGTGCTTCTTTAATCTAAATTATATGTACGCACTAGAAACTGTGTTACCAGTGATGACTTATGGTTCGGAAACGTGGCCTCTCACTATAGGCCTTATACAGAAGCTCAAAGTTGCACAGCGTGCTATGGAGAGGGCTATGCTCGGTGTTTCTTTACGAGATCGAATCAGAAATGAGGAGATCCGTAAACGAACTAAAGTCGCTGACATAGCCCGACGGATTAGCAAGCTGAAGTGGCAATGGGCAGGGCACATAGTACGCAGAACTGAGTGGAGGCCGCGTAGCGGAAAACGCAGCGTGGGACGTCCACCAACAAGGTGGACCGATGACATCATAAAGGTAGCAGGAAAGCGCTGGACGCAGGCCGCTACCAACCGGGTAACATGGAAAGCATTGGGGGAGGCCTATGTTCGTGGACGTCCTATGGCTGAGATGATGATGATGACTAGAAACTAACAAGCCTGAAAAACTGACGATTTGATTAAAGTACCTTCACACCAGTACCATCGGTGGCGACACACGCCTGTATCTGCCAAGTCCGGTCTCTGATCAGATGAAGGCCAAGATGCTGGGCCACCTCACTCGCTGGCAAAGCTGAAATAAAACAATTTGTTGATGAATCCACATTTAAACATTTCGCACTACACAAAAGGCATGTACAAAACTTTCAACTCAGATAATAATCCTCCCAGTAGAGCGCAAGTTATAATATAATAATTTATTTATTTATTTCTCTCACAACAGATTAGGAAAAACATTTCGTATAGTAAAAATGTATCAGTTTAACTATAGACCAGCATTGTGAGAGCTGGTGCCTATTGTAGATTTTAAGAAAATCTGTATTACAGGTCACCATGTCCACTCTACGAAATCTATTTTATTAAATAATTATACATTTTAATAATTGGTAGATTCCTAGAAGTACAGAGTGGGTTTTGGATAGATAGGCACATAGCAGTTACACTTATTTCTTTTTCTTTGCATTGGGGCAGGGGTTTCCAATCTTTTTAATCCCGCAGTGCAGTTACAAATTTAGTTCCCCTGCATTGGGGGTTAAAATGTCATGCTGTTCTATCAAATTAATTACTCTGAATAAACTACTCGATAGGTCTTCTTTTTGTACTGTATAACTAGGTGTGTCTACCTGATTTGTCTTTTAAAATCCTATATCTATGTTATTAACTTATTAAGTTACGTATCAATCAAAGTGAAGTTACCCGAAGACAAGTCTTGTTTATTGGCGTACACCAACAACGGGACCGCACGTAGCTTGTCATCTTGGAGAAGTTCTGCTAGCTCCGTGCTAGTCTCTTCCAAACGCTGGTGGTCGGAACAATCCACTACATAGATCTAAACCAGGTAAGTAATGAAAATATTTATTTGACACTTTTATACAATTACTAATTTAACGTCTAATGACTTAATGTGTATATTGGTATTCTAGGAGCTGGATGAGAAAAGAATGTTATGTAAATAAAATAAGACTAATTAAAAACTCATATCTATGAGTGATACTAAGAGATTTAAAAAAGTACTTGATTTTAGGTATTTTTTCTTACCAAAATATCAGTATTTTCAAAGTAATTCCTCCAGTACGGCCTTATCTTTCTCTGCCCGCCGATATCCCACACATTCAGCTTGAATCCACTGGACAGAACAGATTTTATGTTGAAACCAGCTGTCGGAGTCACATGGCTAACGTCTTCTGACGCCAGCTGCTTCAAGAGCGTAGTTTTACCGGCATTATCTAGCCCGAGTAGAAGCAAACGAAGTTCCTTATCGGGGCTAGAGCGCAGCTTCTTTAAAATACTAAGTAAACCCTGAAAAATTAAAGAATTACGGTCACCAAAGTTACACGGAAAAATATGGTTTTCAGTAATAAAAATAAAGGGATAACATACCATTTTCGCTATAGTTGGAAGTGTGATTAGACTAGAAGAGATTTTCTGTTTTTAATACGCTAAATCTTGCTGCATAATTGAATTATTTCCTTCGATTGGCGTGATTTTATCGAATCAAATTGTTGACATGACTCTGTTTCCATGGCAACGGATTGACAGCGCAGTTTTTTTTCTAAAATATAAAGTGCAATGAAATTAAATTCGTTCAGAAATAATAATTACCGGTATTAAATATAATTATTTTGTTATAAGCCAACAATCAATAATAAATATCACCATTCTTTGTTGCTTTTGCTTCATATGTTCACAAAGCAAAACTGGTTGAGTTTTCAAAGGAAAATAGTTAAATCCATGGTCATGGTCTTTATTGATTTGTTTTCTTTAGTCAAATATTACATCAGTGTGTTTACCTCAACTTTCATTGCGCGATACATCACATTCGTGATTATCGGTCATTTAGTGATCATTAAAAGATTTTTATATTTAAATAACATTAACGTTATTTTATTACCCTATGTATTGCTTTTTTTGTTCCTGAACGGTAAACGTCAATTTTTGACATGTGTCAATTTGAAATCACGCACGCGCACGCTGCGGTTGTTGCTTTTGGTGTTCACACGTGGGAAATAAATAATACTACAAATAAATTGAAATGGGTAAAGTGAAACAAGAGCCTGTAGACCAGGATGAGCAAGGCGATGTCTCCATCAAAAGCGAGCCTCAGAACTACGAAGACAAAGTCGGCCACTGCAGTGTGATCGCCAAGCCTATGGCGCCGAAGAAACTTAGCAAAAAGATCTACAAACTAATTAAAAAATCAAGCGGCCACAAGAACTACATCAGAAACGGATTAAAAATCGTACAGAAGCAGCTCAGGCTAGGAGAGAAAGGGTAAATAACTTTATTTTTTGTTTCAACATTTTGAGGTTATAGCACTGTGTTTATCTATTGTTGTAACTGCATAGGTTTATGTGTAGAGAGCTATATTGTTCTCAAATTCAAATAAAAACCCTATAAAAATGTCTAAAGTATAATTGTTTACAATTTCTTGTATGTAAACAATATATCAGCAAGATGTACAGTCACGGAATGAAAAGGTTCGTCAGTTTTCAAATTGATTCCTTCAACGAATCGCGAGCACATATTACCTTTTGAAACTATGTTACAGAATAATCTCGAGTTAGAGAAAATAATCTTTAACTGTTCGTCAGTAAAGTTCAAAATTATCCAGATCAAAGTTGTTTGACGATTTATCTTGTCAAGAAGATTATTATGATTGATAAACTAAAACCTTCTTGTTGGTTCAACCTGCCACTATTATTTCTATTAAATAAAAAAAACTACTGTCAATTGGTCAATGTCATCATTGCATTGCACTGATGGGATAGAAAAATAAACAAGCAAAACCTTATTTGTTAGCAAACGTCATATTTATTTAAATGTTAGCAGCACTGTTTCTTGCACTGTTATGTTGGCAGGTTTGACTCTTACAGTACCTAGTGCAAGCGAAAACCGACACTAAGGTGACGAACCTTTTCATTCTGCGACTGTACAATCATTAATCATCATTCTTCTATTTAAATTATTTTTCTTTCAACTCTTTCTGCTGCAACCTATGTCCAATATGGTCCCAGTGTGACTGCAAGACAAACATCATCCTCTCATCTCTTGGTTTGGTAACACCAACTTATTATTGTTATTTTCTTCTTCAGGATCGTCTTCTTTGCTGGCGACATCTCGCCCATAGAAATAATGTGCCACTTGCCTGGTGTGTGCGAAGAGAAAGACGTTCCATACTGCTACACTCCAAGCCGAAAGGACATCGGAGCCGCCATGGGAACTATGCGTGGTTGCATCATGGTTCTCGTAAAAGAGCACGAAGAATACAAGGACTTGTACGATGAAGTCAAAAGTGAAATCAAACTGTTAGGACATCCATTGTAATTTTAAGCTAGCAAATAAGATGTTAATTTGGGCAAGTTTACTGACAGTTTTGGTCTATTGCATTTTGATCACCGGGATTTGATCACCCAGGTGATCAAACTGATCAACGTGGACTCCAAGCGACACTGGTGTCCTTTGATCACCCATGGATAAATAGTCCACTTTGATCACCTAGGTGATCTTATCAATGGGTGATCAAAGGACACCAAAATGTCGCCTGAAGTCCTTTGATCACCCAGGTGATCAAATAGACCAGTTTTACTTCTTAGACACAAAAAACACTAATAGCCCAGTAAAAAGACGTTATTTTTCTGATAATGTGAACTTGTTTTAATTAGCTATAAAAATAGATTTTTAAAAGCCAAGTGTTGACAACATTTGACAAAATACCTAATTTTAAGTTAATGTTAAGTAATCATTGTAAAATCTATACATAACAGAAACTAAACGCTGTTATGTAAATGAAATAAATATCTTTACCATCATCTCTTCTTTTAATTTCTGATTTACATACCTACCTATAATTTAAAATGCAGCTTAAAAATATAAAAAAGTCCTAGCTAAATCAAAAAATAGGTAGGTACCTACCTATGTACTTTATTCAAGTAAATAGAAATATTTATAGTGCTTGACTACTTTAGGACTAGAATTCTATTCTTTTTGATGGCTGAATTAAGAATGTAGTTGTGTTAAGAAGATATTATATTAGGTTTGTTTATAAATAAAACAGATATCATTACACATACATTTAATACATTTATTAAAATCTATGGGTACGTAAAAAATGGCAGATCGTCATACTGACAGTGAAGATTGGCAAATTACAATTAGTTTAATTATGCACTAGGATCACTAGAATGCCTAAGCTAAAAGATCTATTCGCTTACGGAGTAGGTTTCAGTACGTTCAGAACTACAAACTATGAGGGTAGTTACCGATACTAAGTGCAAGGGTTTGACCGCATCGACTCCTGAAAATCTTTTTGTACTTATAAATACCTAAATAGAATTAAGTTCATGGAAATGCCAAGTTTCTTTCTTTACTTACCAGTCTCTAGTATTTATAGTATTTAATAACTGTTTTATTTATAAATAATTTTAAACCAAATAGAGAGGTTTAGAGCTTATGGCTCTCGTATTTGCGCTTAATGCTCACCAGTTGGCGCTATTATTCGTTATTACTCGGTGAAAGATTGCTATGAAAATTACTTCAGGAGCGCAATGCGTTTCGCTATGAACGTGACATCTACCTACTTTGAACGTACTGAAACCTCCTCCTTTAATAACACTAGTAATTGAAGCAAATGTTATTTTATTGTGACCCTGCTTTTGGATGAGTGCTCGAGTGAGATCATTATATTAATCCATTTTAAAATATAATAAGAAAATACAGATTTCCATTATGCGAAGATAGAGACAGACAAATAATTTTAAATTAACTCTGTTAGGTATAGTGAAGACAATAATGATATTTGTACTTCAAATTCTTAGGAGAACCGTTTAGCTATATTAATGTACAGTCGACAGCACGTTAGACTATAAATTATTGATGTTTATTAGCCTTTATTACAATCACATAAGACTATGTTTAGTTTGACGTGCTGTCGTCTTTACTCTTCAATCATGACTCAATAGAAATATTTAAGAGTTCGTATTATAAAACGAAGCTTAATGCCCGTTTTGACCATCAATCCCTGATTTTTAAGTGACCCATATGAAAACAAAATTCCTGGTGTACCATAGGGGTCACTTCAAAATTTGGGATTGATGGTGAAAACGGGCAAACTCACAAATTACAATCTATTCTTGAGTGTAGAGTATATGAGCGACATTTTACAATACGGCCCTACTTATTTTCAACGCGAATTTGAATCTTATTGCTACTGCTGTAGAAACGAATTTCCAATTTCTATGTAATCATGATTGAAGACCTAGTTCTTAATTACACATAAAAATGTAAACGATATCACTAGATGATGCAATAGTGAAGTTTTCATTATCGAAGCTTATTTTTATTTTTCTTTAGTCAATACTTTAAATTAGAATAAAATGAGGGCTATCGTTTTAGCGCTCACCAGTTAGCGCCACTGTAGAGTAAGGTCCTGTCACTTGCTAGTAGCGAAGACAGTGGCGCCAACTTGTGAGCGCTAAAGTGGTAGGAGGACTATCGTATTTGCACTCATCAAGATGGCGCCACTGTAGAGTAAGGTCCTGTCAATCGCCAGGGGTGCCAACTGTTAAGTATAAAAACGATAGCCCTCATTGAAGTAATCACTAGGACCTCGCTAATTCGGTTTTTTCTATCGTGAAATAAAAGATAGAAATGCGTGCAAGAATTTACAAAAATATTAAACAGTCCATCATTTATTCCAAAATGTAACTCATTCATGTAGCTGACTGTACTTTTACAAAACAAGTTGAATGGTATTACTTAATTAATTTACTAGGATTTACAAATATTAAAAAAAAGATAGAAATATCGTATCGAAGACGTTTACATTGTAACTGATATACAAATTAATTGCAAAAACGATTCATCACAAAAAATTTGTAAACTGAAATATAGTGAAGCAAAGGTTTGTGCAAGAAAGAATCAAGTAGGTATTTCGAAGTGACTTAATCACACATACATATCACACGCTCCGCTAACCACTATGGACTGAGGTGTGTAGTTGAATCAAAGAGCCATCAAACTACAGCGGGGTTACTCCGAAAAACGTTGTCCGAAGTTTCGAATGTTGCCATCCCTCTCACGCAAAGCAGACGCCAACGTGAGCGACAGTGACAGATAGACCCGAAACTACGTAAACTACGGCCAACGAGAAGCGATACCAAATGTAAACAAACCCAATGTCATGGGTGAACCCGTCTGACTGACATATTTGGCGGGAGAACGAGACATTACGACAAATACACAAGATGGGAAAAGACATAATATATTATCAACTCGAAAGTCGTATCGACCTTTTGTATCGCTGCTAGTTGACCGTACTTTAAACGTTTTGGAGTAGCCTTGCTGGTCAAGCAACTAAGTCGGTACCTGAAGTATGAGAGCGGCACTTGAGGGGTGACAATATAATGACGTAATAGAGCATACAAGTCTGAACCACATCTGAAGTCTCGCTGACGTTTCACGTCACAAATACACCCTAGCGTACCGCTCCCATATTTCAGGACTGACTCAATTACGCGCCAGAAATGAAGTACATTTTTTATAAGGCCACAAAAGTAAAAAACAACATCAGCTAAAAAAACTGTTTTACAGCTATAATTATGTCAAAACTTGACAGTAAAATCCAACAATGTTCATGCAAAATATAAAATTACGTACCCGCTAACAATCTCAATAACAACCCCAAACTTAAGTAGGTACAGTCGACAAAATAAAAATCATTTGTAAATGAAATAACGGTAAATTATACGTCAATATTACTCAAGTTTGAAAGAATAAGATCGAAATATAGAACCAAGTATGTACCTAATATAATAAAAATAAAATTATTTTACTTCACGAACAAAACAAAGTGTCAAATAAATTCAAAAATATACATAGTTTTTTCTTCGTTAAAATAAAAGATTGTAGATAAATATTTTGCCGATTGTACCCAAAGTGGGCGTGGTTTGACCATACGCATCACAGCTCCGATATAAACCTATCACAGACTACATTTCTTTTCAAGCCATAATACTAAGTACTTACAGCATACTTTCTGGATTATTCTTGAGTCATTTTTAATAAAATACATTAGTCCAATTTATAATAAGCAGCGTTACAACCAAGATAAACGCATTTAAGAATACAAATTAGTTGTGATTGATTACAAACTTACAAATTAATTGATTACAAAGGTTTACAATAAGAAATAATATGGTTTACACAAATATACTTAACAATAACATAAAATTTAATTTAAAGCAGGTAATTCAAGCCCTACATACTCGTATGCCTTTAAAGGCATTAATTAAAAAAAATGCAATTATTACTTACTATTCGCGTACAAAAATATTATGACTAAAACTGATTCTTTGGATATTTTAATCTCGAATATAATTCAATAAATAGAAAATTATATAATTATAAATATTATATTCTCAAATTTCAATCGCTGAAAACAATCAAAATAATGTATGTTTCAAATTGATTGATCAATTTCACTTCAATCATTTGAATAAGTAATTCAATTTGCATAATTATAATATTGAGATGCAATATAAATATATGAAATAAAAAAATATATCCTTCAAATTAATAAAAGATAAAACCCTAAAACTAATTAAAATTACGCACCCTCTAATATAATCCATCAAAACTAACTTTTCTTTCATTAACTACCCACGATCCCACAAATCAGTTATTTACTGTAATTATTGACGTTTCATTTCCTTCTACTACTAGAAACTACTATAATAAGAGCAGAGAGAATGATCCAAAATAAAACAAAATGATCTTATATGGGTTTCATTTTTACCTATTGAGGTACGGAACCCTAAAAATTGATATAGTTCCAAAATACTGAACTGTCCTATCGATGACATTGACAGCGGGGCGCCACCGTCAATACCGAATCGCTGGTTCCGATTTTTGCCATGTTGGAAACCATATAGTTGAACGATGGTAGCGCCCCCCTGTCATTGAATTTGGCGGGACAGTTCAGCGTGGGTCATCTATAAAAATGTTCAATCCATTGGATTGTGACTGTGATAGTTCATAAAAAAAGAAACTCATAATAATGCGCAAAAATTAGGGTCCTTATACATTTCGTTCTATTGATAATATTATGACAATTTTTCACTCGACATTGGCAGAAATAAACCTCCCAGAGAGGTTTGGTTGCCACAAAATAATTTAAAAATAAGTCTCGCTGACGTTTGACAAAAACGCGTAATGTTCATATAGTTCCAAAATACTGAACTGTCCTATCCATGACATTGACAGTGGGGCGCCCTCAGATCATAGAAGGGAATAGATGTGAAACGGGGGCGTGGCGCGTGTCTCCGCGATATGCCCAGAAACGAACATCGCCCGCGACGCCAGGTTAGTCGCGATTCACTCGTACTGAGGAAATGTTCTCCGATATTGTTGGATAATGCGTCGTAACGTGCAATAACATAAGTGAAACGAAGAACTACAGGAACAATGAAGTCATTTACCACATGTAAGTATTGCAAATCCATTGGTATTTTGCTTATAAATAAAAAAAACTAAACATTTTTACGAACGAATTCAGTGCCGTGACATTTACTGCGATATCGAAATTAGTGGTGATAAAAATTCAAACACGTTGTACATTGACGATTTAGTTAGCAACCACTTTATGTCATGCGTAACTACTGCGCAATGTATTTTATTTCTTCCGATATCCACTGACGCGTGAAAATACACAGTACGGCCGCATGTGCCGGTCGTAACATAGTGCAGGGCTCGTGTTCTAATACGGTTTCCTATTATCGATAAATAGAAGTAAATTATTATTTTCTATTTTCTAATTTTGAATGAAAAAATCATTTTTAAGTTTTTTGCGATTTTTAAGTTTTTGCGATTTTTAAGTTTTTACAAAAACAATAACAATAGTAGAAGGGATTAGTAACTGTCAACTATGTAATTACTATAAGAGCTAGTTGAAAGCCTAATATAGGCATTATTTTTGATAAACATAGGCGGTACGAATTTCGCCATAATTAAAAAGTTAATGCGCGATAGTAGTTAATAATAATTACAGTGATCCTGTTATTATTATTAAAGTAAATAATAATTATATTACCAATATTGTAAATACTGGTAAAAATCGCAAGTACCTAAAAGTCATGGGTTAAGCCCATGACTTTTCATACAAACTTTGTCAGTCTATAACTTATATACTCCATCGATAACGACATTGAGCTTTGGTTGGGGTAAATTAATATAAGGTAACTTCATTTAGTCCCAATAATTGATTCTGAGTTTTTCGTCCATACAAAATGGAACTGACTCCTTTATGCAAAAATCGTTAAAGAACATAATAATAACGTATAATAATAAAAAGGTTTTCATACAAGCATTTTTTAAACCAATTTCGAGCCTTGCCCCCAGGATTTAAAGTATCGATATCTTATCGACTCCATTTTATCTTTCTTCTCTCTAATTGCTTTTTTCAAAGTGTGCGTCACGTCACGCGGCCATTGATTGGCCATAAGGCACGCCTTCTGGGCCCCAAGTCCGCTAATTTACAAATGGCTCAATTGAATCGTAATCGAATCTCAATAGAATTATTTGACACTATTGGTATTCTGCTAATAAAAAAAGACCAATGATTTTCCAATGGCATTCCATTGAACTGCCATTGGACTATTTGGTAGTCTGCTCTTCAATCGTGTTACAATCGTAAATCGATTGTGGGTTAAAATGGTATTCTACTATTATTTGACGTTTGTTTGACATTTGGTCCAATGAACTCTCAACACTCTCAATGGCAATTTTGCTATTGAAGTACGATTGAGCAACAATAGGTGTTTCTGTGGTGTTTGTATGATTTTTGTGTTCGTGTTTCGTTTAAAAATTAATTATGAGACCATCAGTGGCATGTTTACGCATTTTAGCTTTGACTTATACCCGATAAGTATCGAAGATGGATCGGTGGATGCCCTAACAAGATTTACCTGAATCGGAACATTTGTAAAAACATTGCGACTCGAAAAGGCGGAAGTGAGGGTCCTGACGGAGATCATCATCAACATCACTGTTGAACATAGGAAAGGAAATCATTGGGAGAGGTCCCATGATTTCCATAATGACCAGTCAGTAGCAGCCTGCACCCAGTGCCTGCCTGCTGCCTTTACGAGGTCGTCGCTCCACCTTGTCCTACACTGCAACTTTCAGTACCTGGCCTCCACTTCAAAACCTTACTGCCCCATCGGCCGTCAGTTCTGCGTCCTCATTTCTTACATACTTTTATTGTTTGGTGTTGGAAATACCTACGTTATTACTTGATGTTATAGTTTCTATAGATTTTGGATTCCCGGAGTGTAGGCTGCATAGATGGCACTCATATGGCTATCCTGAGCCTGGTCATACACGAGGAACAATATTATAACAGAAAGGGACATAATTACCTTAATATTACGGTTGTAACTTATAATATGACTTCATCATCATCATTTCAGACATCCACTGTTGAACAAAGGCCTCCCCCCCTAAGTATAATTATGTGACTTATAAAGTCATAGTCATATAATGTTTTATTGCATCATGTTGGTTGGTACATAAAATTAAGTCTTAAATACAATACAATCCCGGAAACATGAGCCATGTTAGGGAATCACATCTAAATAATTAATTTATTATAGGTAGCTACACTTTATCTTAATTATTTGAATACAATTGCTAATTATCTTATAAAATTATTGAGATCATAAAATGATTTAATATAAAAAGATTTATTTAAAGCCATTCTTTTAATTTTCTAACAAAATAATAATTATCTTATTTAATATTTGTTTTTTTCTTTTTGTTTCTTTTAGTATCTTAATAAACACTTTTAAATTGACATGGTGATATTATGTGCCTGAGCGTACCAGATGTAATTTTGTAAAAGGTTTGGCTATCTTATTGCTGTGTCTTAGGTTTATTAAAATTTATGTATGCAAGTAATTTCTACTAGTATTTAAGTATATTAATCTGTAATACTATCATGTCACTACCTTGTTTAATATACCAATCAATTTTGTATACGCATTCTTATAAGATACACCATACAAGAATGCATGGTAAATTCAGTGCGAACTGCTCCTGAATCAAATGTACCTACTATTGCTATTTCTAATTATTTATATTAACTGGCAGACAGTGGTGACTGAGTTTGTTGCGGCACTTCTTCTCAGAACTTGCCAAATGTTGATCTTGAAGCGTTGGTAGGGTAAAAAGTTTATAAGACATGTAGAGGCTCCTCAAGAGAAAAATATTTGACGATTTGTAAGTACTATTAATTAGTTCTTTCTCTCTTTCTTTGTAGTAGTTAATTCTAAACAAAAAAAGAAATTTTGACTTTGACTTTCTTTCTTGAGAATACAAATCATTTTCAATCTTGAGCTTATTCAATGAAGATTTTTTCTAACAAATTTACACTAAAACATTCCTACATTAGGCTACATTGATTGGCAAGTGTCAGAATATTAAGTCTCATGAAATGAGATCTGCGACTGTCCATATATCTGTGATGTTAACAAATTCTATTGCATATTTTTTGTAATATAAAATTGATTAACTTCTGTAGGTACTATTACCCCAAAGAATTATCCCATAGTTTAGCCAAGCATTAGCATAAGCAGGCATAGTAGATACTTGTAGCAGTTATTAGATCCGTGCAGTTTTGTGAATTTTGAGAGTGAGTATAATAGCAATGTATGTGTGGTATCCAATTAATATTTGAATCTATTTCTATTCTTAATACTCAATAAGCTTATTGCTTCCATAATAGTAATTTAAGTGTTTAAGTAGGTAGGTACTTACATATGTGTTACAAAAATGTGAATTTATTAGACGAATTTTATACTATTGTTATTAAATGTAATATTTGTATCAAGTGGTTGTTTTTGCCTTGATTTAATTAAGATTTATGTGATTCTGAACATAACATTCTGCGTGTGAAGCATTACACATTAAAATCAATATATTAGATTGTTGAATACACACTTAAACACTTTTACAGATTACTTCAGACATAAAAAAGTAATTGTGCTTATACCTACTGGTTTAAAATTGTGATTTTCATTCAAAATATCATTAAATTCAACCAAAATTGAAATTGGCCTAAATAAATTTGATAATTTTCATGATTTTCATAACATTGACATGTCAGTTGACAGATGCTTTTTTAATTATTGACTTAGTCCTATGTAATTACAGCCAATGTGTTAGAAATAAATGGTTTTAAATGACTCTAGATCAATTTTTATCGACAAACCGCTTCATTTTCATTAGTTTACTTTGTAATAGAATCACAGAAAATAAAAAAAACGTATATTTAAAACAATAGAATAGTTCATTCACTCATTTTGTCCCTTGGTAGATTTTGAAAGGATTTTAATGGCAACACCATTATCTATTCAATTACGATCCCATTACAATTACATTACGACTTCATTGATATTGTAAACAAGTTTTAGCAGAATACCAAATTTGTCTCAATCGTAATGGAATCGTAATTGAATATCAATTGAATAACAATAGCTTGTCATTTAATTAAAAATAGCAGACTTGGGGCCCTGGCCAATCACAGCACTTTTAAGCCGGTTGCACATGTTGTCGTAGACTCTCAGTCGCTTTGTTTTTACACAGTTGAATGTGTGTGTGGGAGCTGTGGTGGGGGAAATGTGGGGACACTGGTTCTCGTTGTAGTTACGCGCGACTTCATATCTATTCTCTTTCTATGATCTGAGGGGGCGCCACTGTCAATACCGGATCGCTGATTCCGATTTTTGCCATGTTGGAAACCATATAGTTGAACGATGGTGGCGCCCCCCTGTCATTGAGTTTGGTGGGACAGTTCAGCGTGGGTCATCTATACACACCGAGTACTCGGCCGAGCGCTCGAGTATGTGACTCACTCGCCCAACTGTCTCGACCGAGTAAACATTTTACTGTCTCGCCCGTTTACTCGCTACGTGTGATCAAGGCTTTACCTCAGGCACTGACTCAGTTAAGCGTTAAACTTGTAATAAGCTAATAAATACAAATAACATATTTTAGATTATACAACGCAGAGCTTTATTTTAAAGATAGAATTTTCCCTATTTAACCTGAGGGCTTGTGAGTTTACATCACACTAGCGAGCGCGTTAAAATAATATATCAAGATTTTAGTTCTTGGATGTTTCCGCTAGGGGCGCTGTACAATCCGTCATATATTTAATGTCACTTTTCGCTGTCGACATCGAATGCGTTTGACGTAAACTCACACTACGCCCCTTGATGGATTGAAGCACTGAGGGCTATCGTTTTCGCGCTCACCAGTTAGCGGCACTGTAGAGTAAGGTCCTGTCACTTGCTAGTAGCGAAGACAGTGGCACCATCTGGTGAGCGCTAAAGTGGTAGGAGGACTATCGCATTTGCACTCATCAAGATGGCGCCACTGTAGAGTAAGGTCCTGTCAATCGCCAGGGGTGCCAACTGTTAAGTATAAAAACGATAGCCCTCCTTGAATCCACCTGGATAACGAGTGTAGTGATTTTAATCCAGAATTATTTTATACTTAAATCTAATGAAATCGCACTTATCACGAAATTAAATATGACCCTTAATTACCTTACAACACTAAATACAAGCACCAAGCTAAAACCTACCATCGCGGGTTGGCATAGAGCGCATTTTAGCTCGTATTTACCCAAGTTTGCTACCAAATGTCCATTTTTAATTGAGTGCGTTTTCAGTTTTTTTAAAAATTGACAATATTTTTGGAAAAAATGACTATGAAATAGCAAATCTTGGGACTTTTCACGTCTTGTTACAACAATAGAGGCACAATGTTTCAATCCCGAACGCAAACGCTTCATTAACGATCTTAATTCCATTGTAACAAGGTTTAGTTTTAAATAAAGCGCATTTTGTGGACAAATGAGCATTCCTAATACATTATATTAGTATTAATGAGGAGTTCAATTAGTTAGGTGCAGTTCTTACATTTTAAAACTACGCACTTCCTTTCTAAGTTAATACTCAGCCAGTTTGACAGCTGTCAAAACCACAGATATGGATTAGAGTAGATGCAGCAAGTTGCTCGTCAAAGCGTGCCATTCCGATATGTCCAAATGGACATACATGGTCGAGTGATGTTCATGTTATCCGATTACAACAATCGGTTACGATGATTTTACGAGGACAGTAGTACGAACACGGTAGAAAGAAGAAATTATTTACGGATTGAGAATTGTAATTAACAGCACAAATCTATATAAATAAAAATGAATTGTTGTTCGTTAGTCTGATTAAAACTCGAGAACGGCTGGGCCGATTGAGCTGATTTTGGTTTTAAAATGTTTGTCGTAGTCCAGGGTAGGTCTAAACGGTGAGCAAATAAGGAAAAATTGCGATGGCTTATTTATTGCCTTTAAGGCGGAACAGAGTTCGCGGGGACAACTTTTTGATTTATTTGTTATAAATCAAGAAGTTAGGTCAGTGATCGCAGTAGGTATACGTCTATGTATACGACAGCACTGGATTTTGTCGTTTAGAAATATCTTCAAAACTAGATAACTGACTTAGCTTTATGAAAGAAAACGTATTGGCAAAACTACGCATTTTTACATTTATTAAAAATAAAAAGCTTGATTAGTCTTTATTTTATAAAACTAGGTCAGGTACTAGGATATTTAAAAGTATGAAATTAGGTAGGTATGAATTACTAGTAGTACTATTTAACACAATGGAATAACGATCATTACTTTGATATACATTAAGCACAATAAAAATATTACATATTTGAAAATTAATAATATAGAATGACGTTTACCGCTACAAAAGTATTTTAATCAACCCAACAGACTAGCTATAAATTTAACAAAATATCAGTTATATCGGAATTAATTAATTTTTGAATCGAGTCACACGATATCATTCGATGACTTTGCGAATGCAGTACGATGATACGATTACTTTTACGTTGCGGCAATCACTAAAATTCGCTAAAATGACACTAATGACGTTTAAAAAGTGGCACGCTCGGCTTCATACAATTTTTGACACATGCTGCATCTATCCATATCTGTGGTCAAAACAATAATAAAATGTCAGAAGTGGGTATTATAGTTCTAGCACATAACTTAGTGAGTGCCTGAGGTATGGGAGCAGCACGGGAGGGGTGACATTGACATATTATGACGTGACAGCATACAGGGTGTCCCAGAATGGGTGAATCAAAGTGATAGGGGGGTAGCTCTTTTAATGTACTATCCCTAAAAATATGAAAAACGATTTTAGAATTCGGATGTTTTTTTTAAATAATGTGCTCTAAACTTGAAATTAGTCATTATTTTCAAAAGTTTGTTTACAGATAAACGAAGCGATCATGTACAATTAATATGAGTAAGAAAAAAGTGCAAATAAACTCCAATAGCTTAGACAAAGCTAATTTATTTTCACTTTTAAAAAAATGTTTTTGTGTCCTCTTATGCGCTTTATTTTTATTTTCATATTTTTTAGGGATAGTACATTAGTAGAACTACCTCCCCTATGAGTTTGATTCACCCATTCTGGGACACCCTGTATAAATCTAAAGACCTGAAGTCTCGCTGACGTACATACCTCAGGCACTGACTGAACAAGCACTTGCCTATAATTTTACTTGGCTCACGTCATATCATACAAACATGTTTTCTATGTTATTTAAAAATAGTAGAGACCACAATGTTGAAAAATGCAAGAACTATATCGAACGAAGTATTAAATAATAGTCTTTAAGTTTAGGGGGTGAAGATTCAATTTTAATTACAGTGAGAATACCTAACTACGTTACAAACTGATGCTTCAACTAAGAGATACCTATTTTAATTAAAAAGGTTATCTATCAAGAGGAACAAATAAATCACAGATTGAAAATAAATTGCGATACTATCTACTTCGGTCAATAATAAAAAAATAAGAAATATTATTATTTATCATTGCACAAAGTATGCAATTGAGTAGTTGACACCAATATTTTAAGAGATATTTTTAAGCACAATTTTAGCCATGAAAATCAGACACAAATTAAACAATTCAAAAATGTTCATCGTCATTGGTGGAAGCTTTGAAGTTTATTTAGTTGTAGCAGAGTCTAAGCATAAGTGGAAATTGCTCCACCGATAAAAATTCTTAAATTATGGTGGAATGCAATCTTCTGCCTCACCTTATCCCGTTACGCAGAGTTGGCTTATTATAGTGGAATACAATTAATAAACAACTCAAAATCTATAGTCTGTGAAGTCGTTTCATATCGCCGATCACGCATATCTTGGTATAGTCTGGTCTGCGAGCACGTAGAATTTTGTCCAATGACCCCAAGCTACCCATCCTTATCGCTCGCGCGTAATTATGTTGCTGTCGCGCTCGCACACTCACTGCGGGCGCCCGTCGGACAGTCGCGACAGCAATATAATTACGAGCGAGCGATAAGGATGGGTAGCTTGGGGTCATTGCACAAAACTCTACGTGCTCGCAGACCGGGCTTTAGATCTTAAAAAGCATGCGAATTCATTATTAGTGTTAACTACTCAATGCAAAAGAATATGCAACTTGTAAAAAGAAACATGTCACCAAAGAACGTGAAAAATAGTGTTTTAGCTTTATTTTGTAGTTGTATCGTACCAAAAATGCTTCGTTCATTCGTTAATTCATTCACCTATTGTTTTTGAATAGAGTGCATCTTATGACATGTGCCTATTTTAAAATTGCATACCCAATGACGTATTACACAATATCTTCCTAAAACCACCACTAGAACTTAAATAAATCTTAGTCTAGAAGTTGAAATTAGCTCATATTAAAAGATCTATATTACATTGTCGTATAAAGGGATTGGAAAACGCTTGTAAGGTAGTAAATTCATTTAACAGTCGATAAGTTCAAAATGTATTGTCTAATGACGCCCGTTCACAAACATTACTATGAGATCACACAGTGCGCGTGGACGCATAGGGTGACACACGAACCAATCACAGAGCGCTGTTCAACGCTGTGCGTTCGATTTGCTGCTTCACTAAGTAAGCATCGTTTGTGAATACGGGCGTAAGTGATGTACTAAACAGATTTGGCCATGAGTTCTCTTTTTAACATTAGCGAAGGCGTATCGTGCTATCCCGCTCTCGTGTTTTATTGGATATTTGAAAGTGAGTATTTATAAACCAATCTCATGTATGAGTGGTGGAAAAATGTAGCATAATAACTGGATTGTAAAGTTTTTCTATGATAATAATGTCGTAAAATATTGACATACTTAAATAAATACATAAGAGTACCTATTGCGACAATTTTGTAAGTTAATAACTATCCTTATGTATTTAAAGTCAAGTAAATAATTGATTCTGTGATTAGACTGGCATATTCTTGATTGAATTAAATGAACAGGTGCTCACAATCTCACATACTCAGCGATTTGAAAAAGATTTTTTCGAAATTGTAATCGCATAAGAAACACAATATTGGGATCGGCCTATTAATTCATAACAAGACCTAACTTTCGAAAAAGTGGCTAATCTGTGAAGTGACGTGCAGAGACAATGTAATATGGACCCTACGTAGCAGTCAATAGAGTGCAATGTTCTAACCATTAAGTGTAGATGTGGAAAAGTATCAGGATGGTCAGGATAGTGCTCATGAAACACATTGATACTGGTAGGAGCACCGCGAATCGGAGAGACCTGAAAAAAGAATATTTATTATAAATAAATCAAATCAATTAAAGTTAAATTAAATAAATCAAGAACACTCAGTGGGATTTGAACCGCGGGAAGACAAATAGACGACAGGGGAAGGGGAGAGACACTTCAAGGGGAGGCGACAAGGGGAGGAGAGAGGCGACAGGGGGAGGGTACCATAGAGGAGACTTATTCTAGATTATTACGGTGTCGAAAGAAACTGACTAACGCAACAGAAAGAAACAGAACTTTGTTGGTGAATAAAGCGATAGGTTCTTAGTATTAAGCTAATTAAATTGCACTTTCATGAGTTGTGAAGCGAGTGAGTATTTAAAACCGCTATTTCCTTAGGCCCGGTTTCCACCATGGCGGAGTAAGTGGAGTGAATAACCAATCAGATTGCATTATTTCGAATTCTCCGCTTCGCACAGCTCCGTTATGCGCCGCGCCGCCGCCGCTGTCAAATCCTATAGAAAAATTAGTCCGCCTGATCCTTTTTCGTTCTGTTCCGCTCTGCTCCGCCTTGGTAGAAACTGGTTCTTCTAAGATGTGTTTGCAGTGATTCTTCTGTTGTAGCTATTAGTTATTCTGCAATCTCGCTCGAGCGGGGCCTTGCTCCGGGGCATGCGAGCTAAGGGTTAACCCTTTAACGCACACCCTAACTTTTTTTTGAATTCGCTATATTTCTAAGTGGATATATATTCTATAGCGTTATTTATAACAACATATATTAATAAAATTATCAGAAACTAGATATTTTACGAGAAAATACAAAAAAACTAGTGGTCAGTATACTGACCACTGACCGTTCTGCATCACTAAAATCACCAATATTCATGTGAAATCACTGGCCAGTAAACTGGACACTTATAAAAAAAACCGGTTATTTTTATGTAAATTACATATTAAACTAAATAAAATAATTGCGTATTTAGTTATCAATCTTTAATTAGGCTAAAAACATAATATTCAACAAAGTATCAAATAAAATGATTGTATTTCTTCTTCTGAGCCAAAAATAACATGAAAAAAACAAAATTGAAAGTTTTGTCAACTAAAGTAAACATTATATAATAATTTAGAGACAATATTATGTTATAAAATAAAAAAAACGTGAATGAAAACTCAATAAACCCAGGATTATTTTATACATTATCCACAAATATACATAATTTTGTATAAAAAAATACCTAAACAGTTATAATAATGGGGTATAACTACCGAACCCGTATATTTGGGCTTATTATGTTATTGTATTATAAAAATTAATAATATACTCAGTATAAAACGATATAATTTGTGTGTAAAAATCAAAACATATAAATATGAGACCACCTCAAATTCACATGTGTAATTTCTACACAAGGCTTTTTCAACACACTAGTCTGTTTTTAATTGCAAAAATAACATGTTTATTTTACGGTTTTCGACTGTATTTTCACGTGATGATAAAGTATATCATCAACAGCCCTTTACAGTCCACTGCTGGACTATGAGCCTCCTCCACTATAGTGGAGGGTTTTGCCATAATCTCCACGCTAGGCAGGCGGGTTGGAGATCGCAGTTTAAAAGAGAAGCCGTGTGGTGACGGCAGAGTAGAATACATTTGTCACCAACCCCTACTCTTCCCGCGGGTGTCGTAAGAGGCGACTTAGGGACTACACATCAAACAGAGAATGGGCAGCAGCGCTCTCTGAAAAACATCAATCTTTTAAACTGCGATAAAGTATATACTATAACATTATTATTTTACTCATCTTCTTTACGAAGAAATGTTTTTACATTGAACTACACTCGGAAATATGTATCGTCTGCTTGCAATGGCAGCAAATACTAGTACGGGTGTGCACAGTGGCCAGTTGACAGGCCACCTTAAAAAAGAGCGCGAATTTTTGATTACGTGCGACGTCCTTGAGCGCTGGCTCGTTTCTAGGCCAGCGTGCTTTATTGGCTATCGTTTATGATCATAAGGTTCGACATTGTTACAAAAATCATTGAATTATCGGCCGTAAAGTGACTGTCCAGTTTATTGGCCACTTTGTATGGGCCGTCCTATAAAGGGTTAAGTGCACCCTTAAGTGTGCAGTTACCTCCAGTAAGGCAAGTGTCAGAGGGCCGCTTGGGGCGCCTCGTCGGTGCGACACAGCGCCGTCAGTCCGGGCCCGCCTCGCTCGAGCGGGGCCTTGCCCGGGGCATGCGAGCTAAGGGTTAAGTGCACCCTTAAGTGTGCAGTTACCTCCAGTAAGGCAAGTGTCAGAGGGCCGCTTGGGGCGCCTCGTCGGTGCGACACAGCGCCGTCAGTCCAGGGCCGCCTCGCTCGAGTGGGGCCTTGCTCTAGGGGTTAAGTGCACCCTTAAGTGTGCAGTTACCTCCAGTAAGGCAAGTGTCAGAGGGCCGCTTGGGGCGCCTCGTCGGTCCGGGGACTTGATCCGGGGCATGCGAGCTAAGGGTTAAGTGCACCCTTAAGTGTGCAGTTACCTCCAGTAAGGCAAGTGTCAGAGGGCCGCTTGAGGCGCCGGCTGCGGCCCCTCGTCGATGCGACATAGCGCCGTCAGTCCGGGGACTTGCTCCGGGGCATGCGAGCTAAGGGTTAAGTGCACCCTTAAGTGTGCACTTACCTCCAGTAAGGCAAGTGTCAGAGGGCCGCTTGGGGCGCCTCGTCGGTGCGACACAGCGCCGTCAGTCCGGGGCCGCCTCGCTCTAGCGGGGACTTGCTCCGGGGCATGCGAGCTAAGGGTTAAGTGCACCCTTAAGTGTGCAGTTACCTCCAGTAAGGCAAGTGTCAGAGGGCCGCTTGGGGCGCCGGCTGCGGCCCCTCGTCGGTGCGACACAGCGCGGTAGACACGTCCGGGGCCGCTTCGCTGGAGCGGCGAACTTTACCTGCGAAGGACCAGGTTAAGGTTTGAGAGTTATTCGCAAAAACTGTGTTATTACTGTGTTATTTTTTGTTTTGTGTAAAACTTAAATATTAGTGTCTATCCACTTGATATGGCTGCCACAGAATACCAGCGTTATGCTCTAGGTCTTGACCTAGGGCATAGCACATGCTGAGTGACTGCCATTTTAGTTCAAATTTAACTACATAAGTAAGTAATTATGTTGTTGCAAGTAGTCTAAGGTTGTTTGGACTAAATAAAAATATTTTTCTTTCTTTCTTTCAAAAAGACAAAGATTATACATGACGTATGTAGGTAAATAAAGTACATGGCAATATGAGGTGGTCTACAAATCGGAGGTCTCAACAAGAGAGTATACAGGTCAATGAATATGAATTTCACTATTGATTTTTTTAACAAAGACACTGAAATACCGAAACGCTATTCACGTAGTTTCGGGTCTATCTGTCACCGTCGCTCATGCTGGCATTTCGCTTTGTGTGAGAGGGATGGCAACATTCTAAACTACGGATTACGATTTTCGGAGTAGCTCCGAAGTTCCACCTACCTCAAGAATATCCACAACACAACGACCGGTTCTGCGCTGTGTCGGTAAGCTATCAGTCCGCCCTCAAGGTTACAAATGAAAGCCCTGAATGAAGGTCACTGTCTGGAAATGATTAGGGAACGCCTGTCGCTTATTCACGAGGACGTCATATAGGCATTGGATGCGCGCCGCGATAAGCTTTTATCGCGCCACTGTCACGATTTTAGACGATAAACCCATACATTTGTCATCTAAAATCATCATCATTATCATCTCAGCCACAGGACGTCCACTGCTGAACATAGGCCTCCCCCAATGCTTTCCATGTTGCCCGGTTGGTAGCGACCTGCGTCCAGCGCCTTCCTGTTACCTTTAGGGCCGATTCACACATATCAGTGAAGTCACAGTTCAGAAGGGGCAGTACCGGCACAGTGCGAAATATTCTTTCATACAGTTTCTATGAACGCATCCCCACTTGTGTCAGTGTCAGTGACGACATAGTGCTCTCAGTGTCAGTGCCGACACCGGCAATCACGGACGTATTCACTGACGACGATATTTTTTGTCGGATCACGGATGCCGCCGCGGCATCAAAAACAAAATAACTTACTTGATAGTTTCTGAACAAGAATATTGAAACAGCTCTCTGACATTTTAAAATATTCAAAATCTTTCACTGACGCAACACTGTAGCACTGATACTGAACTGAGCGGACACTGTGACGGAACTGTGGCTTCACTGATATGTGTGAATCGAGCTTTATGATGTCGTCTAAAATCAACGATAAGATTTTTTGCAGCCCCGGATGAGTCTGTAATGAAGTCAATGATGATGATGGAGGGTGTCAATGAACAGCACTTACTGGTGAAACACAGGCAGCCAGTCTGCTGCGCGGCCTGGACCGAGGTGGTGGGGCGAAGCTCCTTCTGTTCCTTGGTTTGCTCGTTCACGCACTTCTGGTAGTAGTCGTATTCTTTCACGTACCTGGGGAAGAAACAGGTAAGGAATAAAGAAGGAAAGAAGATGAGATGATGTCATACTGTATTTTAAGGTTTACGTTTCAGGAAGGAAAAAAGAAAATTGTGATGACGTCATGCTATATTTCGTGATCGCTTTATACAGCAAAGTATTTACGTAAAAGGACGTAGTGAATTACATCTGTCACGAACATGGCTCTGTTCAGAGAAGCAGGAATGAGGGCTACCGTATTTGTGCCAACTGGCACTCGCCTGTGGCGCCAATTAGTGAACGCTAATACAGCAGGTCCTCATTGCAATAGTGGATACAAGATTTAGGGTTAGTCACACACAAGGCATAGTTCTTGCATCTCACGAAGGCGAGTGAGCTTTACTTGAACAAGCACATAACAATAGTGTAATGTCTATCGAAACTTTTGAAAAATAAACAGTAGCGAGCTTTACGTGTGTGGTGGCTACCACACATGTAAAGCTCACTTGCCTTCATGAATTGCAACAACTATTATAAGCAAGGTGAATCACAAGGTAGGGAGTGTAACTATTCACTGTAATGGGGTCACAACAAGCTACGTCTACGTACAAATACTATTATTTTTAGAGGGCAGAAGTTGCACTGGTGTCAATTATAGATAAGTCATAAAAAAAGTTGTAGTGGGGTTAGACACAAGCCAAGACTACGTACCACACAGGAGGCCAGCGGTTATCGGCCAAGTAGTCGCGCGAGGCTTGGCTTAAATGTCGCGCGCGGCACACTCGGTCATAAGCTCCGCACAACCGCCAAGTACACCATTCGGCCAAGTTGTGTGCGTTGTGGAGCTGAGAAGTAAAAATAAATACAAATAATGTAATTATATTGTTATGCAAACGATTCAGATGAACAAAAGGATAAAAAATTACCTTTACAGGTTCCAGTAGAGACAGCGCGATTTCTACCACTTGGTCATCATCGCCACACACCCTGCAACCAAAATAAAAATGTGTCATTTGACCTGAAATCAATAAATAGACAATGAGGGCTATCGTTTTAGCGCTCACCAGTTGGCGCCACTGTAGAGTAAGGTCCTGTCACTTGCTAGTAGCGAAGAAAGTGGCGCCAACTGGTGAGCGCGAAAGTGGTAGGAGGACTATCGTATTTGCACTCATCAAGATGGCGCCACTGTAGAGTAAGGTCCTGTCAATCGCCAGGGGTGCCAACTGTTGAGTATAAAAACGATAGCCCTCATTGAATTCAAGAACTAGATCGTCATTTGTTTCCATTGACAATCGTCGTTTCAGCCAAATGACGTCTACTGCTAGACAAAAGCCTCTTCTATTATTTCATAACGACAGGTCCTGCGGTGCCCGCATTTAGGTGCTTCCCGCGACGGTCGATCGTCGGTCCACCTAATGGGAAACTTGCTCACACTATGTCTTACAGTCTAGTGATTCGGTCTAGAATAGTTGTTTCTATGGTAAATTGTAGGGATGTGGTTACATAAATGGTGCAGGCTATCATGTCGTCATTGGGCTGAAACGAATGAACGACAAGTACATATTATATTATAATATTACCTGTCCTGATGCTGCAATGTGTCAATGACCCTGGCCTCCACTAAGTTGACGAGTCTGTTCATACAGAGCCTGTTTGCCAGCTCTAGTAATTCCAGACACCTTGTAGGCTCCACCTTGGGTATCTTGTCAGAGTAGATGTAGCATAGGAGTATGTGGAAGGCGTACATTTTCACCCCGGGGAAGGAAATCTGAAACATTTATATGTAAGACTTTAATGTTCTTAAGTTAGAGAGTTAGTAGTCGACAGTTAGAGAGGAGGTGAGCAAATACTGTAACGAATATAAGGAGACTGAAAAATCACACAAACCAACTCGCTAGAGAAATAGTAGAACAAACCCACAAGACTGAAAAGATGGCAAATACTACAGTTGAACTAAAGATGCTAGAAGCTTGGACCGAATATTAGAAGGCCGGACTAGAATACTATGTGAATGAATGAAGACTGAGGGAAAGAATGTGCACATAATAATATTATGAAAATGGATAAAACTAGACCCATTTTTATCGAGGGTAAAATGTCAGTTGTCTGATATTTATTCAATTTTTTACACACTTTTTTTTTCTTATCCCTTCCCCCATCATTCCTGGATATAAACTTACCACTCTAGAAGTGCTTTCCCTGAAGTGTCCTTGGAACATGGCCTTCATAGGATCGCAGCGGGCCATCAGTATGGCGCGGTGGGCCAGGTGTATCCCGTCATCCAGGTCGAAAGTCACGTCAGCAAACAGGTTCCTTTCCACGTACATGTCACGAAGTCTTTGGGGGAGGGGCTGTTGGAAAATTAAACACAAATATGTAAAAAGACTTATTATTAGTATATAAAGTCCGACCTTCTTATTCAAGCCTAAACGATGGATTACTCTTTAAAAACAGTGGGCAAGGTGTCACCAGTCAACATTCAGGCAATAACATAAGGGATTAAAAGAAGCGGAAAACGTTCCCTTTGTGAACCCTTGTCGTCCAGTTACAAATTCGCCACGTCATCATCGTTTTCAAAACAGCTTCACTAAAACTCGAAGAAACTGAACGTCTTTTTGAGGAAGGCTACAATGGGTGCAAAAATATAGTCTGGTTAAGACAAGGTTGGTCTCCCTTATAATATTAGTAAGCCTAGCTCCAGACTACAATTTCATACATGCCCAATGCCCATACTTATTAAAAGCCCGACCCGACTATCGGCTAACTAAAAGTCAGTGGTCTGCGCCTAGGTTAAGTGAGTATGTATAAAGATATGAATATGGTTAAGTAGGGATACTCACAGTATGAAACTGCAGCATGAACCCCTTATCGAAGAGCAGATGCTGGTCCAGGATGAACTGGCTGAGCTTCGTTAGCTCGTGGAAGCCGAGCAGTTCCGCGGCTTGCCGGATCTCCTGTTTGGTCACGGTTACCATATTTTGGACTTAAGTAAGATAACATAAAGTTCAAAACCAGTTAAATGTTGACTAAAGTCCGGTCGCCGAGCACATTGAATTTCGTCCAATGACCCCAAGCTACCCAACCTTATCGCTCGCGCGTATACTACTGTTGCGCTCGCACACTATCTGCAATATAACTACACGCGAGCGATAAGGGTAGCTTGGGGTCATTGGACGAAACACTATCTGTTCGGCGACCGGACTTCGTTCAGAAATTAAGTTTTCAAAAATCTAATGTTTCAAGAAGAATTATTGAACCTAAATAATGTTCTAATGCAAAGATATAGCTAAAATAGGTCTGTTGACACCACCAATCAAAATTCTTTTATAACTCTGATGTCATCATACCTCAACTGCATATTTTTCAACTGAGCACACGTTACTCACGCGCAAATATAAGTGTGTTAGAAAACATAAAACGCATCTATAGATCGTTTCATCCACGAAGACGCGCCTCACCATTCTTCCGCTAATGTTTGAGTGTTATCGGTACACGCTAAATTATCCATGAGTGCACACGCACACTACAATAATGCCGCTCGGATTGCTCGGATCAAACTCCCCGCACCCCGCGCGACCGAGACCAAACATTGGTGGGGCGCGTATTCGTGGATGAAACGATATATACAATCTACAACGCATCAGCTTATATTTTTGTTGAAAAATGACACTTATTGCAACTTCATAAGATGCTACTTTGTGTAGCTTGATGTGGCACAGTCTGTAATAATGTAGTTATTACACTCTCAGCTCTGAGTATTTCTTGTTCTAGACTTTAATAACCAACTTAGCAAAATTTTCTAAAATGAAAATGAAAATGAAATTTATTCGTCATTATCATAGGTACAAAGTTGTTAGGGGTTAGTAGGTTCCACTGTGATCTGCCGTATAGGCATACGAATTCTTAATAAATTTAAATAATAATATAATCTAAATCAATTGGTATTACAAAATTATCTATGTCAATCATCATCATCATCATCATGTCAGCCATAGAACGTCCACTGCTGAACATAGGCCTCCCCTAATGCTTTCCACATTGATCGATTGGTAGCGGCCTGCATCCAGCGCTTCCCTGCTACCTTCACGATGTCGTCGGTCCACCTTGTAGGTGGACGTCCCACGCTGCGCCTTCCGGTACGCGGCCTCCATTCCAGAACCTTGCTGCCCCATCGGCCGTCAGTTCTGCGCACTATGTGCCCTGCCCATTGCCACTTCAGCTTGCTAATCCGTCGGGCTATGTCAGCGACTTTAGTTCGTTTACGGATTTCCTCATTCTGATTCGATCTCGCAAAGAAACACCAAGCATAGCCCTCTCCATAGCACGCTGTGCAACTTTGAGCTTCTGTATAAGGCCTATAGTGAGAGGCCACGTTTCCGAGCCATAAGTTATCACTGGTAACACACATTGATTGTAGACTTTCGTCTTCAGGCATTGGGGTATTTTGGACGAAAAGATGTTACGTAGTTTCCCGAACGCTGCCCAGCCGAGTTGGATTCGACGATTGACCTCCTTCTCGAAATTGGACCTACCTAGCTGGATCGTTTGTCCGAGGTAGACATACTTGTCGACAATCTCGAGAATTGAGCTCCCAACTGAAACTGGGTAGGGCGCAACATGGATATTCGACATAAGCTTCGTTTTGTCCATGTTCATCCTCAGGCCTACCTGTTGGGAAACTCGATTAAGGTCTTCGAGCATTGTGCCAAGATCTTCCAACGATTCTGCCATGACCACAATATCGTCGGCAAACCGAAGGTGAGTGATGTACTCGCCATTAATGTTTATGCCGAATCCTTTCCATTCCAGGAGCTTGAAAGCGTCCTCCAATGCAGCGGTGAACAGTTTCGGAGATATAACATCTCCCTGCCTAACGCCTCGCTGCAGTGGAATCGCCTTCGTGCTCTGCTCCTGTACTCGGACCGACATGGTGGCGTTTTTGTACAAGCACTTCAGCACCTCGATATACCGATAGTCAATACGGCACCGCTGGAGAGATTGTAGCACTGCCCAAGTCTCAATCGAATCGAAGGCCTTCTCATAGTCCACGAACGCCAAGCATAGTGGCAAGTTATACTCCTCAGTCTTCTGTATAACCTGTCGCAGCGTATGGATGTGGTCTATGGTACTATAACCTTTTCGGAATCCGGCTTGTTCGGGAGGCTGGAAGTCATCGAACCTACGCGCGAGACGGTTCGTGATGACTCTCGAAAACAGTTTGTAGACATGACTCAGAAGCGAGATGGGTCTGTAATTCTTCAGCAAGGTCTATCTATCCATGCTATCTATGTCAATGCAGTCAGTCAATCTAACATTATTTACTTACTACAACCCGGTCAAGTTAACTGCGCATCTGGCTGCCGTGACGTCACATAAACGCTCTGGTACGGACGGGGCAAACGCGGGGACGTGTACGGGTGAGTGGAGGGAGAGTCGCATTCAAAAGAGGTGCGCAGTTAGCTCTATCGGGTACTTATAGATGACCCACGCTGAACTGTCCCACCAAACTCAATGACAGGGGGGCGCTACCATCGTTCAACTATATGGTTTCCAATATGGCAAAAATCGGAACCAGCGATCCGGTATTGACGGTGGCGCCCCACTGTCAATGTCATGGATATAACAGTTCAGTATTTTGGAACTATACTATTGTATTACGTGCTACTAGAAAGCATGATGTGATTTAAATAAATAAACATACAAATGGAATACAAAAAATACAAATACTTACGAAGATAGCGTGAGCGAAAAATTTAATAAAAAATAATGATAAAAATTAATAATTATGATTTTATGCGTTTTTATTATTATAATAGTAAAATTTACCAGTAGTAATCCGATAGCAGCGGACTGCAGAAGACATTATACAATTTATTTTTGTTATAACACTAATTATTAATTTATTATTGTTATTTTATATTAAATTTATACACAGATCCAGCGTAAATTTGGAAAATTAAACAAATAATAAAATACGTAAGCAGAAATTGTGATTATTTAGAAAAATAGTAATAGTAGAAATATTATTTTGAATTAATAATTATTATTTATAAATAAAAGCTTAAGCGGATATAATAAGAGGATTTATTATATTGAAAATTAAATGTAAATATAAGAACACTCAGAAAAGCTTCTCAAGATTATACTAAATATTTAGAATTCAGTGTGATTAGATTAGCATTAAATAAAATTAGGATATTAAGAAAAAGTGTTTAATTAAAACTCCCTTTACTTATTGAAAAGTTTATAAGAGATTTTAATAACCAAATCTACAAAGCAAAGCTGGATATTCGGCAATTAAGTACGTTTTAAATAAACAAAATTACCTTTTTCATTTAGTAAACAAAACATTTCTGCATTTGAATAATGTATTGACATCATTTACAGTGGACATTCGCTCACTGACAACAAATTGATGCGATCCAATCACTCGTTTTGCTCAAATCTTAATAGATATTATGCTGCTCGTTATCGTTAAGACTTCTATGTAACTAGATACTGATCAGAAATAATAATGAAATAACCAAATCACATAAACAAGGACTTTTATTCCCCAACGGCTTTATGCTTTACGAGCTCATCGAGAATCATGTCAATAATAATCATTGCTTATTTGCCCCCCAACACTCGAAATACAACCCACGTCAACGGTTGTCACGTTGATAGTTCTTTTATAGCAACTACCAAAAAAATTGCTGATGGCGTGCTGCCGACAAGTTTTCCAATTTGAACTAGATGTGAAAGCGCCGGCTAAACCAACAAAAATGTCTACGATTTATTTCAGCGGGTCCGCGTATTGGGTGTGTAGACTGCATTAGTTTGGCAATTCTGCTAGCTATGCCAGTTACTTTGGTTCTCCTACGGATCAATGAGGGCTATCGTTTTAGCGCTCACCAGTTTGCGCCACTGTAGAGTAAGGTCCTGTCACTTGCTAGTAGCGAAGACAGTGGCACCATCTGGTGAGCGCTAAAGTGGTAGGAGGACTATCGCATTTGCACTCATCAAGATGGCGCCACTGTAGAGTAAGGTCCTGTCACTTGCTAGTAGCGAAGACAGTGGCACCAACTGGTGAGCGCTAAAGTGGTAGGAGGACTATCGCATTTGCACTCATCAAGATGGCGCCACTGTAGAGTAAGGTCCTGTCAATCGCCAGGGGTGCCAACTGTTAAGTATAACAACGATAGCCCTCATTGACGGATCTTAGAGACCAGTATCTCAGTTCAAGACAGCATTCTAGTGGTACATAGAAGTCTCTGTATACAATGTAAGAACAAAACCTACCTGTTGTTTAAAGGCCGCGCTGTCCAGCTGGCCGGTGTAGACGAAATTGATGATTTCCTGCATCACAGCTTGGGAGATGAGCTTGCTCATAGTCACTATTGTCTGCGTTTGGGATGTGGCGTGCTGGATTTTTTCACACTAGAACAATTAAATAAAGTGTTCAGAAGACTTCTCAGCACCAGCCCATATGTTCTCCCGAAGTGGTGGTAGGGCAAGCTATATTTTGGGACGTGTATAAGTGCCCTACAAACTACTTACTGAATAAACTATTTGAATTTGAATTTGAAAGACGTCGCACTCGCACACTGCCATTGTTATTTAGTCTTATTTTTATCTATTCTAAACATTCCCGGCAAAAAAAGCCAAAAATTCAAAAAAAAAATTTTTTCATAAAAATTTTTCTAAGTCTCGTGCCCCATAGCGCCCCGTTTCCTATACACTGACCGTTTTGCACCGCGGTCCGCGTGGCTACATATAAAAAATCCCGCGCGCAGTCGCGTTGTCAGTGTGTTGTGCCGCGCGTGTTTTCTATACAAACTGACCTCAGTTGCATACAATGATTAAATCTGTCGTCCCGCGTACCGCGGCGGAGCGCGGCGCAGTGTGATAATCGTCTAAGACTAAGACAAAAAGGGCTCCTCTAATCTAACTTCGTGCAATAACATCATTTAAGTATTGATAAGTATGCCGTTTAGGTACTGTAGTTTTATTCTTCGAGAGTAATGAACTTTTGCAAATGGAATCGAAAAATAACACCATAAAATGCACTAGCTAAACTTATAAGAAAGTTTAATATTTCACTTTATTAGATTTTTAATAAAAAGTGAAAACAGAAATACACACACATTCTATACAACTTTCAACCTTTGCTAGTTGGGTTTCATTGGAGACCAAATCTTGGCTTTATTTAAGTTGCAGACCACTGCCACCAGAAATAGAGAGGTGGAATTATTCAAATTCAAATTCAATTTTTTTATTGCATATTCTCAAAATAGTCTACCTACTAAGATCAACGAAGCAGAGGACGAGTATTATAGCGTCCCGTTGGCATTTTATGAGTACAAAATCCTAAGAGAGTTTTCATATTTAGGCGATTTAGCAGCGCGACAAACGCGCGACAGACGCGCTGCCTAAAATTTCATACTATGTGACAGCGGATGCATGCCTTCACATTATAAAAACGCCGCTGCCGCGCTGCAGTCGCGCTACTTACGCTCTAATCGCGT
Source organism: Ostrinia nubilalis (assembly GCF_963855985.1). Lineage (NCBI taxonomy): Eukaryota > Metazoa > Arthropoda > Insecta > Lepidoptera > Crambidae > Ostrinia > Ostrinia nubilalis. The sequence goes on along the minus strand of NC_087111.1, from coordinate 3,575,570 downwards.
GGCTTCTGACGAAGAACTATGATGAGACCGAACTTCTTCTCAATTATGGCTGAGGCTGAGTTGCATCACCTAAATTTGACCGTATTTGTGACGATAACCGGTGATTTTTGTATGAAGTTTGATACATTTTTGACGTTTGTCAAGGTTAGGGTAGGATGGTGCAACCCAGCCTAAGTCTACTAATGTTAAAACATTTGTCTTTAGCTTGTAATATTATTTGCTTCACCTTCATATAAGAGAGAGCCTTGGTACCCATAACACAAGTTAAATCTTAGCTTGGGTGCCAGGATTCATTCACTCAACATACTGTTTGTGTACCTATTTGGATTGTCGTAATCTACATTAATTACTGTGTTGTATGTTTTAGTGTAACACTTTATGTCAATAAAGAATTTTATTATTTTTATTAATGTGAAAGCGCTCTAAAACAAAAACCAATTGTACAAATAAAATATTGAGCAATTACCTTGACAACTCTAATAGAGATGATAGCAGGGTGGTTGACCTCCCTGTAAAGGTCCGGCGGCTTCTTACAGCTGTCGCTTAGCGGCAGGATCTGACACGACGAGCGGCGCTTGATCTGGTCCCACACTCTGCAACAAACAAAAAGGTAAATTACGGTGTCAAATCTAAAAGGTACGTTTACAGTTAGCGTCAAAAAGTTCGTCACACCCAAAGTTGCCAAAAAGTCAACACGTCTTTGTTACAAATTCAAATTTCATTTATTTGCTTGATAAGCGGTACAGCAGATGTCAATATAAAATTAGTTCGCACAAATCACCACAACTGGCATGCAAATAGCTTACAACTACTTAATTTATGCAATTTAATAGATACATGCAACAAAACAGGAAACATGTGGGTACATACTACTGAAACTTACTATTGGAATAAGGTTGTTTTGTCAACTTTTTGGGTGTCACGGACTATTTTACCCTGACTGTACAACTGTACAAGTATGAATACTTTGTTGTTACAGTCGTAATGACACAAGGGGATTTGTCCAATCGATTTATGTAGCTCCTTGTGGTAAGCAAAATAAAATGTGCTTGGTCCACCACAATTATAGTCCACCAGTGGCGGGGTTCGAACCCGCTATCCTTGGATGTCGGTCGATACGGCCTTTCCAATACCAACACTGCTGTCCACTTCTGATTTTCTTTACAACAATACAAATAACATCAGTAAACCTTTAAGTAGTCGTTTACTAGTTTATGTAATAAGTTCTCTCAAGTTAACGTGTGATTTCAGACTTACCTCATTTGCTTTGCTTGATCCTGTCTGATAAGGTACTCAGTATCTTCGTTGAAGTCACCCGTCGTTGCTTCTCCCATACTGCTGACCTGTCAACAACAAACAAATGCATAATTTACACTAAAACAAGAAGAAGAAACTGTTTTTTATAAAATGAACCATTAATACAAAAACATAAAGCACACATTACCATGCTGCTCTCACTCGAACTCCTGGCCAGTTCAGCAGACAGACTAACACCCTTGTCTTCGCACCTGATCATGGTCTTGTAAAATGAACCCTCAACTCAATAACATAAAGCACAAATTACCATGCTGCTATCACTCGAACTCCTCGCCAGCTCAGCGTAGTTAAGAGTCGAATTAATGCCCCAAAGGCTGTCGCAAAATGAACCGTAAGCATAATAACATAAAGCACACATTACCATGCTGCTCTCACTCGAAGTCCTAGCCAGTTCAGCGGCCAGACTAACGCAGTCTGTAGTCAGAAGAAAGCGGAAAAACAACCCATTGATCTTGCAAAATCAACCTTCACCACAACAACATAGAGCACACATTACTATGCTACTCTCACTCTAACTCCTGGCTTTGTCAGCAGAAAAGCTAACGCAGTCACAGAACGCCTCACAGGCTATCGCAAAATGAACCGTAAGCATAATAACATAAAGCACACATTACCATGCTGCTCTGACTGGAACTCCTCGCCAGCTCAGCGGAAAGACTAACATAGTCACAGAACGCCTCACAGGCTATCGCAAAATGAACCGTAAGCATAATAACATAAAGCACACATTACCATGCTTCTCTCACTCGAACTCTTCGCCAGCTCAGCGGCCAGACTAACGCAGTCTGTAGTCAGGAGTCAGCGGAAAAACAACCCATATCCAATGATCCGTCAATACAATAACATAGAGCACACATTACTATGCTACTCTCACTGAGACTCCTAGACAGCTCAGCTCAGCGTAGTCAAGAATCGGTAGAACGCCTCACAAGCTATCGCAAAATGAACCGTAAGCATAATAACATAAAGCACACATTACCATGCTGCTCTCACTCGAACTCCTGGCCAGTTCAGCAGACAGACTAACGCAGTCTGTAGTCAACAGTCGGTGAAAAGCCTCACAGGCTGCCGCCATCATGAAACGGTGCACTGGGAAGCCCTTGGCTCCGCATATGATCACCATATCCGAAAAATACTGTAAAAGAAGAGAAAAAAATATAAATAATTTTTTACACATACCCGTATTCACAAACGATGCTTGCGATTGGTTCGTGTGTGACCCTGTGCGTCCACGCGCACTGTGAGACCGCATAGTAATGTTTGTGAATACGGGCGTTATGTATCTTTATGTTGTGGAGGTCAGAGGGCTTATTCGGTTAGCCTACAACCCGGTCGAGTAAACTGACATCACACCAGATATCTTGTCTGTAGCTGACTTTTTATTTCTTCTAACTAGGTACATGTTATGTTCATAGAGTTATAGGTTAGCGCTTAACTCAGTGCTTGAGATATGGGAGCTCAATTCTCGAGATTGTTGACAAGTATGTCTACCTCGGACTAACGATCCAGCTAGGTAGGTCCAATTTCGAGATCGTCAATCGTCGAATCCAACTCGGCTGGGCAGCGTTCGGGAAACTACGTAACATCTTTTCGTCCAAAATACCTCAATGCCTGAAGACGAAAGTCTACAATCAATGTGTGTTACCAGTGATAACTTATGGCTCGGAAACGTGGCCTCTCACTGTAGGCCTTATACAGAAGCTCAAAGTTGCACAGCGTGCTATGGAGAGGGCTATGCTCGGTGTTTCCTTACGAAATCGAATCAGAAATGAGGAGATCCGTAAACGAACTAAAGTCGCTGACATAGCCCGACGGATTAGCAAGCTGAAGTGGCAATGGGCAGGGCACATAGTACGCAGAACTGGCGGCCGATGGGGCAGCAAGGTTCTGGAGTGGAGGCCGCGTACCGGAAAACGCAGCGTGGGACGTCCACCCACAAGGTGGACCGACGACATCATAAAGGTAGCAGGAAGGCGCTGGACGCAGGCCGCTACCAACAGGGCAGCATGGATAGCATTGGGGGAGGCTCCTATGGCTGAGATGATGATGATGGTATGTCGAGAAAATAGATTTTTTTTCCTTTTGTTGGCTTTACACGGCTAAAAGAGAAAATAGTTATATAACAACTTACTTGTTGACGTAGCAGCGTTGTCATGTTTTCTAAGTAGACACTGTTCACCACTGCCACTTCAGGTTCCATCGGTCTAGGTGGTCGGAATGGTGCCTGCAGAATAAAAACCAGCTCTATAGTTCAGCTAAAAGATAAGAGACCCGAGCACAGTTTTTAGTCGGCCGATAGTTGGACCCGATTTTATTTTGTATGAAGAATCGGGCGATAACAAATCGATGTAATGTGCGCACTTTCATACATGTCTGATCTACCAAATCTAATGATGGTGAATGATGTTTTTTTTTCTCTGTCATCATTGTATCAAAGTGCAAAGCACTTTATTGATACTATCAAATACATGCAGCAATGGTCACTGGTAGCAGCCTGCTCCCTGCTACAAGAGGTCGGGCAATCAATTTTTAAATCATTGAGGGCCTTATGTTTAGCTGTAGACGTCCTATGGCTAAATTAATGATGATGATGAAATACCTGCAGCAAAGGTCGCTGGACTCTCTTCAGATTGGTCATCCAGAACCGCTGCTGCCTGTTCAATCAATTTACTACTGAATATAGGATTACGACAAACTGTGGTCCTTCGAGCCGGATCTGCCAAATACAAAGTTTTTTACTTTCTATTAAATACCTGCAGCAAAGGTCGCTGGACTCTCTTCAGATTGGTCATCCAGAAACGCTGCTGTCTTCTCGCGATTAGCGCTGCTCGAATAGCATTCTCGAACACTTCGTTCACTCCATAGTAAGTGAAGACTGATGTCTCGTAGTAGTATATGCCGAACTCGTGAGCCAACGCGCGTCCTTGGTCGGGCATTACTAGATCGCTTTTCCTTGGCGCCCTGTGGAAATTCAGGTGGTTTTGTTGATGATGATTTTTGTACCAAAAACGTACCTACTTATTTATTTATTAAAGGTATATACAACAGGTGACAATGAAAAGATACAAGAGTACAAATAACGGCAATTAAGAACTACAATTAGAATCAATGCTTAGATCTAGATTGCAACCCAAAAGCAGCATAAATCACGCACGACAGAATGCTTGAAGAACGTATAACAGGGGTGGCCAATCGGTCGATCGCGAATATTAGTCCAGTCGAGTCGAGATTTCAAGAAGTATGTAAGTGATAGATCGCCCAGGGTTTCGTTAGTAAACAGTAGATCTTGTGTCTAATCAAGTTGGCCACCCCTGACGTATAATATAGTTAAAATATTTGCATCTATTTTTGTCCGGCATAAGAATTAAAGTGACTGTTGAAAAAAGCTTACCTAATAAAAGGGCTGCGGTCTTTGCAGAAGTTCAAGTAGGTTTCATCGCGGTACATGTAGCGGAGATCGTTCTTGCATCCCACGAGCAGTATCGGTGTGTTTGGACAGAAGCGCCTGAAATATTGAAGGAATGTTATGGCAAAACTGTGCTTGAGCATTTTTATTGAAATAGGTTTCGACACAGGAGAGATACTCCGAAACGCTGCTTCGGGTCTATTTGTCACCATCGCTCATGCTGGCATCTCGCTTTTCGTGAGAGGGATGACAACATTCGAAACTTCTGATAACGTTTTTCGGAGTAGCCCCCCACCATTCTTCCGCTAATGTTGGAGTGTTATCTATACACGCTAAATTATCCACGAGTGCACACGCACACTACAATAATGGCGCTTGGATTGAACTCCCCGCACCCCGCGCTTCCCTTGACCAAAAATTGGTGGGGCGCGTCTTCGTGGATGGAACAATCTATAATAACGTTACAAAACCAAATAATAAACATCCGAATGCAAAATCTGCAACATCTCTGCTTCATATACATGTCGTGGACATACATTTTCCAGCCAAAAAGTTTAAAGTCTTTTGAGTTAGAACTATAATATTTTTGTCGTATAAGAAGTTAAAGTTAAAATCTTACCTTATTTCTGGATACCACATTGCCCCGCAGTTCCTTAGTGATATCGGATTGGTGATAGAAAAACATAAAAGCACCACGTCGGACCTGAAAAATACCCATCAATTAGTATACCTACATAGGTTGTAATTATAAATTAAAATCATAATGGAATAATGGTTTACCTTCCATATGCGAACCGTCTGTCTTTCTCGTGGTCTCCAAAGGTGTCCCAAAGGCGCAGCGATACATTCACACCGTCCACAATTTCCCAAGATCTTTCGAGTACCTGTCGACAACAATTTACCATTTATCAAAAGCAAACAACGCCGAACTTAAGGGGCACATAGCTCGTAGAGCTAATGGCCGTTGGGCCAGAAAAGATCTCAACTGGCGACCACGGGCTCGAAGACGTAGCAGGCGCGGATCCACCGTTGTGGGCACTGTGGGCATGCCCACAACCCTAATTTGCTTCTTTTAATTATGATCTATTGATAAGATCGATAGACATGTATGTATGTCCGGGCATGTAGTGATCCAACTCTCACTTTGCTAATTTTTGGTGGCTGTGCCCACAACCTTTTTTGAGGGCTGGATCCGCTCCTGAGACGTAGTGTGAGCTGACCTACCACTATGTCGCGGAAGTCTAATACCCGTTTTCACCATCAATCCCTGATTTTTAAGTGACCCCTATGAACACAAAATTTACGTTAAGTGTTACCATAGGAGTCACTTAAAAATTTGAGATTGAAGGGGAAAACGGGCATTAAGACTACGGCCGGATGCAAGTAGTCATAGTCATATATGTTTATTGCATCATGTTGGTACATTTGTATCGGTATTATGCCCGGTCGCGACACCACCAGGGCATTGGCAGAACGCCCCTTTCCAGAGCGCCGGAATTCCTACACACACACCACCCTGTACCCCGACAGTGGTGACAGTGCGCAATGCAGTTCCTCCGTGTCAAAAAACCGGCCAAGTGCGAGTCGGACTCGCGCACCGAGGGTTCGGTACCATTGATTTATGAAATTAAAATTATTATTTTTTATTTAAGTTATTAGTATGAAAGATTACGCGGTAATAAGCGGTTTACGATTTACGAGGTATTAAAAAAAACTACTTACTAGATCTCGTTCAAAACAATTTTCGTTGGTAGTTTTTATAGTAATGTACTATCGGGGACTCGAACGCCTTGACACCTTAAGGGCCTAAATTGTTTGCACACACACGCTCGATTATGCTACGCCCCCTTCATTCATGTTTCGCGTCTAAGCAGCGTCGGCGCACCACTGTAGATGTTTACCCTTGCAAACCAAGCTCTATGTAAAGCGTTTAGGATTGAGTATTGCTTATTACCCGCATCCGTAGCGCTCGTTTGGCAACGTCGCATTTTAGTCAATTTGAAACCCAATAAAGAATCGCTACAAAATATTATAAGGGGCTTCGTGTAAAATTTGAACTAGCGATTGCCCGCTCGGGTCACAAAATTGGTATCGCACATTCCGAGGTAACTGTGCAATTTCCTGAGAAAAAAGTAGCCCTTTCTATAATTATTGTTGATATTAAGATTAAGAGTGTAAATCTCGTGATATTAGTTTAGCTAGTTAAGGCGAGAAATACAAAATCATATAGTTAGTTACTTACTTTCGAATTTTACTTATTTAATAGGTATTTAATTTATTCGGAACTTATAATTTATAAACAATATTATGTTATTGAATTAATTAGTAAAGAGTTAAGGAATATTTGTGGCTTAAAAAGAATTATTGTAAGATAACTTCATAATAACTTTCTTAAATCCTTGAATGTAAATAAAAAAACCTATAATAGGTTTCTATTTATTTTTAATACATTAGCAACTTTTGTTTTCCGTTTTAAAGAAACACTTATCTAACTACGTTATTACAATTTAATACAAATATTGCACTAGGTAGCAATGATCCAGGTAATTGGTTATCGTAAATATTATAATATTAAGTTAGTTTTATTTCAAATACATTTTTTTATTGCACATTAAGTGTCTTTACACAAGGTCTTAAATCAATAACAATTAAACTTCAAACTAAATAATACTTAAACAGTTAACAATGTTTATTGTAGACAAGTTTGTAAGTAAATATAAGAATTAAGAATTATTTTGAGAGGCATGGTTCAGTAATCGCGCGGAGTTCAATAAAAAGGCAATCAAACAGTCCAATTAATAGCACGGGTCAACACAAAACAAAATCAATCGGTTACTGATCACAAAACTTCACAAAAAAACAAAGGCGAGAATATGTCGTCAGTTCGCCAAAGGAAAAAGCAGACAGACCTCGTATAAAAACACAATATTAAAAAAATACATTATCTATTTGTTTGTAACCAAATTCTATTATTAAAATTCTAAGGCTGAGTTGCACCATCTTACTTTAACTTTGACAAACGTCAAAAATCTGTCAAACTCCATACAAAAAGCACCGGTTACCGTTATAGTTACGGTCAAAGTTAGGTGGTGCAACTCAGCCTAAAACTAAGAAAGATTGAAGAAAAAGAAACATTTCGTTTTAAACCTTAACCGTATGACAATACAGTGCACAATGGTATTTCGTATTGCAACCTAAGCCCTGATTGTCTCTTATTGGTCGTAGTAAAAATATAGTAAAATGCGTAACCAATTAGAGACGGGGTGAGCACGTGACCGGAGCGATGCGCTTACGCTAAAATTTCTACAAAGTGGTCAGGCGGAAGAGTCCCCGATAGTACATCATATGTTTTTTTTTAGATTTTTCATTTTCTTATTTTAGAAGTTAGAGGGGGGGATCAACTTTTTTCCACTTTGGAAGCGTCTGTCACGCAAACTATTCGGTTTAGAAAAAAAGTATTTTAGAAACTTCGATATCATTTTTGAAGACCTATCCATAGATACCCCACACGTATGTGTTTGACGAAAAAAAATTTTTTGAGTTTCAGTTCTAAGTATGGGGAGCCCCCAATATTTATTATTATTACTAGCTTTCCGCCCGCGGCTTCGCCCGCGTGGAATTTTGTCTGTCACAGAAAAACTTTATCGCGCGCGTCCCTGTTTCAAAAACCGGGATAAAAACTATCCTATGTTCTTTCCCGGGACTCAAACTATCTCTATGCCAAATTTCATCAAAATCGGTTGCGAGGTTTAAGCGGGAAAGCGTAACAGACAGACAGACAGACAGACAGACAGACAGACAGAGTTACTTTCGCATTTATAATATTAAGTTGGGATTTTATTTTTGCATCAAAATTTTAATGCGGTTCACAGAATACATCTACTTACCAAGTTTCAACAGTATAGCTCTTATAGTTTCGGAAAAAAATGGCTGTGACATACGGACGGACAGACGGACGGACGGACGGACAGACAGACGTGACGAATCTATAAGGGTTCCGTTTTTTGCCATTTGGCTACGGAACCCTAAAAAGGTCTCCCACTACGTCAGTGGACCGACGATCTGAAGAAGCTCACACGCGCGCGCATATAAGCCGCGTCTCCTGGCGGGGCTGCGCCTGGTCTGACACTCACGTCCTTATAGATCCGGTACTGGTCCGCAGGAGAACCAAACTGACCGACATAGCTCGCAGAATTTCTAAAATCAAGTGGCAGTGGGCGGGGCACATGGCTCGTAGAGACGATGGCCGTCGGGGCAGAAAAGTTCTCGAGTGGCGACCACGTGCTGGAAAATAGCGTGGGCAGGCCTCCTACTAGGTGGACCGACGATCTGGTGAAGGTCGCGGGAAGAGCCAGCGGGCAGCGCAGGACCGTTAATTGTGGAAAACCTTGGAGGAGGCCTTTGTCCAGCAGTGGACGTCATTCGGCTGAAACGAACGAACTGGTCGATGGCCCACACGGTGGGCACGTGCGTGGTCATGAGTTGCGAGAGCGACACGTGCTTGTTGCACGCGCGCGCGCACATCAGCCGCGTCTCCTGGCTGCGCCTGGTCTCACACTCATCATCATCATCATCATGTCAGCCATAGGACATTCACTGCTGAACATAGGCCTCCCCTAATGCTTTCCACGTTGATCGATTGGTAGCGGCCTGCGTCCAGCGTTTCCCTGCTACCTTTACGATGTCGTCGGTCCACCTTGTAGGTGGACGTCCCACGCTGCGCCTTCCGGTACGCGGCCTCCATTCCAGAACCTTGCTGCCCCATCGGCCGTCAGTTCTGCGTACTATGTGCCCTGCCCATTGCCACTTCAGCTTGCTAATCCGTCGGGATATGTCAGCGACTTTAGTTCGTTTACGGATTTCCTCATTTCTGATTCGATCTCGCAAAGAAACACCAAGCATAGCCCTCTCCATAGCACTCACGTCCTTATAGATCCGGTACTGGTCGATGGCCCACACGGTGGGCACGTGTGTGGTCATGAGCTGTGAGAGCGACACGTGCTTGTTGCACGCGCGCGCGCATATCAGCCGCGTCTTGCCGACCGCCGTGTCCCCCACCACCACGCACTTCACCAGCTCCTGGTGGGGTTGTTCGTTGTCCATGGCCTGGGAAAGAGATTCATCATCATTGTTTCAGCTACAGCATTGGTTCCCAAACTTATTTGAGACGCGCCCCCTTTCGACCATACAAAAAATCCTCCAGTAAAGATTATTTATTTCGAGAAGTCTGGAATGCATTCTCTCAGCGGTCGCAGGTTTCTTACAGATGGCCCGCGCCCCCCTTCGAAGGTCTTTGCGCCCCCCTTCGAAGGTCTTTGCGCCCCCCTTCGAAGGTCTTTGCGCCCCCCTTCGAAGGTCTTTGCGCCCCCCTTCGAAGGTCTTTGCGCCCCCCTTCGAAGGTCTTTGCGCCCCCCCTGGGGGCGCGCCCCCCTCTTTGGGAATCATTGAGATACAGTAAGTTTACTGTTGAACATAGGCCTTCCTCAATGATTTCCATATTGCCCGGTTGGGGACGGCCTACATCCTGAATCCATCGCAAGTAAACATACCTGAAGCATGGGAAGTCCACTCATAAGGTGAATCGACCACCTCAGAAAGGTAGCAGAAAGAAACAGGCATTATGTTACAAAATTATTCCACTAATTCAATAATAATATTCTGACCAATGGCCTCAGAATACAGAACAAACCAGAAGGAGTGTTCGATAACATTTCTACGCGGCAACTTGTGTCCAAAATACTTCCCCTCCCGCGCCCCTCTACCCCCTTTAGTGTTACTAGCGCCGTGTGACACCCCCATTTTTGGGGTAAAATTATGTAATTTTTTAAAGAGATGTTAAACAAGTAAAAAATAAGTAAGTGAAATAAGTACACACGGCCAGTGTTAACTATCCATTTCCGTTTTTGCTCTCGCTCTTATCAAATGGTGATTCTTTGCGATAGAACGAGACGACATGACTGGCCATAGGCATAGATAGTACCTACCTACCTATGAATTTAATTTTTACTCCGAAGTAACTAAGTGTAAGATGATTATTTATTTCTATTAAATAGTGTAATATATGTACTATATTTTATGTAGGTATAATATGTTATTTAAAAGTCAATTACAAAAGTCGAATATAAATTTTAGAATGCCAAGTAAAACAAAAAAGAAACTTAAGGTTCTTTATTATGTAAACATATCGACAACAAAACATTTGTTTACGGCGCAGTAGTGCTTTTAGTTTAACTTTTCTTGGAGTCAAAAACAGAATCCAAATCAAAAACATCACCAATACTTAAATTTGATTGCGAGGCAACTCTGGCTGTGTATCCTGAAAAAAAATCAGAGTAAGTATGTAAGCAATAATTAATTACTTAAAATTATTATTAAATATACAAATATTGCTGCTGCTGATCTGTTGATACCAATGCCTTACTTTTGAATAAATGGGAAAGTATGAAATTCACGATAGTAATTTATTATCTCCTCATTATTAGGGAGTAATATTATAAATTAATTCAATATATTGAAATCAAATCAAAATCAAAAATATTTATTCAGTTTAGACCACAAGTGGCACTTATAATTTAATTAATCAGGTTGTCATGTCATGGATGAAATTACACTAAAAACTAATTAAAACAAAAAGGATGGGGAAAATATTCCATTATTCTGTGGTAACGCTAACAAAATTAACGCGTGAATTTTTTATAAGTAGACAAATGTAATTCAATATAAAAAAGTAGGGTAAAATATTCCGTTGACCTGTGGCAACACTTACAAAATACAACCGTGATTTTTTTTGAAAATTATTATTTAATTAAAATGAATTGGAAATGTGCTACTTACGGATAAAACATGATCCCATGCACTTTCTTCGTAATTCCAGTAGCATTCTTACATGTTGGAACGGCACAAGACGGCATAATTTAATTATAAAGTGTCAATCTGACGGATATGTAAACAATGCGCGCGCCGGCCATTGACTGATTGCTCTAAAGTCAAAGTAGTGCGATTTGGAGTACTTTATATGAATACACATTTACGCCCGTTGACGGTTTCTGGTTTGTTCCGTATTCTGAGCCAATGGCATAAACTAAGCAGAGCTTATACGATGGGTGAATGAATTGTAAACATTAAATTGTTTTAATATACCGAACACATATCACAGAAATTATAATTTTTAGTACGAAATGATGTTGGAATAGGTTTATTACTGGCATGGTGGAGAATTCTCAACCATAATTCTTCAATGGTCCTTGGTATTAAGAAAAAGTTTTTGATGAAATCCTCCGTTGCACACTTTCATGTAAGTCGTATGAACATTTTGGAAAGGTCTTGTATTGTCATGAAACATTGTTACCAAATACTACAAGGACTAATTTCTAAAACAACCTATCCTTATTAACTGCATTATCAGTTTATTCTTTCATTGACTTTTTCTAATAAGAAACATAAGATTCAATAGATATAAATCATCAATTCAGAGCACGAGTAGAAACAAAATAATACAAAAGAAAATAAAAAAATTATACTATTAAGGCATTAACAAAAAGTATCGGTAATGCCTTGATACTCCTTGATAGTGAAGTTCAGAGTATAAAATTAAATAATTATAATATTGATGCTTCTGAACTAACGTTCATAATAAAAAAACTAACTAACACTTAAATAATAGAATGAATAGCATGAATATTATTCATTAATTACTCACATAGAATTTGTATCATCTTTTGTATGATATGTTTGATAAAATTTAAAACACATTTTGCTTTCAGTAACACATCCCTTTCACTTTCATACACTTTGGGGCATTGGGGAATGAAAAATCAAGAGAAGTTTTCTTGCTTTGTAGCAAAATTTCGCCAAAACCACCAACATGTTTATTGATGTTTTGGCATAAAACTTGATACACAAACAGTAACAAGTTGGTTGCTTTTGCATTATATGGATAATGTAACCCAACACGCAGAAAATGGCTAACAAACGCATAGTCATGGTCGATCGATACGTTTCGAAAGATTTGACTGATGGTGAATGAGAATCGTGAAATGGCGCAGGTTTACAATCTGCCGACACATTGAAAATCGCTCAATGATAAGATAAACTGTCGACACATGCATTAGGAATAACTACCAGATGTTAAAAGAAGCATTTCTTCTTAAATTGAGGAATGTACCGTAGACTATTTTCTTGCAACTACGCACTATTTGTGGGGTCGATATATTTCTCAATATTTTAGAAATCTAAACCAGTAGACGTGATTAATGGCTTAAACATAGATTGCATGAATATTTGGGACTAAACACGATTAATTTGCATAGTAGAAAACAGCGCATTCTCTTTAAATTTTAATTAAAGTGGTGCTGAAATATTGGACTTACAGAATTCGCATTTAACAGCCAGACTGACTAGAAATAGTCATAAAACCTTACCACATGAAGAGACCAACTCCATTGTTTTATGGCACATAACAAACAATTATATACAAAACAACATTAATTAATAATTTATGAAAATTTACACGCCGAAAATCCGCACAAGTGTCTCAAAGATTCAAAAACAAAATGGCAACTGACTGACGGAAGTGACGCAGAGTTTTTCAAATGACATTTGACAGTACGGTCCGAAATTTGCACATTTATAGTCTATCCAATATAGCTTGATTAGAATGACGGCTGTCAAACGAATGTGACTAGTGCTGTGTATGTTTCGTACGGTTCACATAGATGTATCGATAAGTTTTCGAAAAAATGATATAAAAAAATGCACCCAATTTTTCTTCATATCTTTATTCATAAAAATGACAATTATGATTTAAATTTAAAGACAGTAAAATTTAAAATTCATGTCAAGGGTGTACAACCTAAGTCGTACTCATTATCATCAGTGTTCTTCAGTGGTTTTTTCCTCTCGCTAGAGGGCGGTGGGCATCTCTTCTAGAGCAACGGTGCTATGAATACCCAAAAAATTACCGGTGATTGATTTCCGATGTTTGATTATTTAAGAATGAAATGTTTTTTGGTTTTTAATAGTGAACATTTAGAAAAATGTATAACTTGACTTAAATATGTTAAAAAATTAGTTAGAAAAAAAATTTGTTAAATAATTAGTTTTAATTTATATGACATTTGTCGATATGTCCCAACACTAACATTTTTGAAACTCGAGATAACCTTGTAGAGACGTCGTTAATACTCTAGCTTGATTTTTATAATTTCGAATTACTACTTATTGGTGTAATTTAACGCTGCATTTACACGAAATTAACATTTTTATTGGAAGCACTGTCGTCGAAAATATTGTTTGTAGGTCAGACGTGAATTATTTCTTGTCCGCCAATATTTAGCTCTCATTGATCGCTACTACAAAGTTATGTCGTTACTTTTGATGGCAGCTGTCATTCTAATCAAGCTATATTGGATAGACTATAATTATTTACTAAAAAAAACTACGAGGAAATCAAAATAAATGAAAATATTGTATTCATATTGAGGATCATTTAAAATATCTTCAAATTAACTAGAATAACCGTGATGCTTAACAGATTTTATTCAGGACTATTTTATTACCCATTGTCATTGTATAACATTACGAAGCAAAAATATTGAATAGGCTGGATAATGTCGTGAAGAGGACGTTCCAACAAAGCCGCAGTAGCTTATTTATTGGACAACAAAGCAACAATACAAATACCGTAAACGCACTCGTACAGTATCTGCACGTTTCGAGTTGAATAATAAAATATTTAATTAACTTACGATTTTCTGCGATGGTTAAATAATTGAAAAATCTTCTTTGTAGTCCCCGTAAGTCTTATTGAAGATCACCTAAACATTTTTAACACTTCACTGATTACCGACATTTACCGTAAACACAGGAAATTATCTGCATTGCCAGCAAATAATTGAAATAAAGATAATTTTTTCGCGATATCCAGAGCTACGGAGTGAAGTTGATTTTGTAGCAATGCAGCGTTGTGCGCATGTTTTATGAATGAACACCTTCTTGCGCAGATCCGCAGACCGAGCATACAGGGCAAGTTCATTTTAATTTGTTATTGACAATTTTCATTAGCGTCAATGAACTTTGAGTGGCGACTACATAGAGAATTATAATGTTCTTGTTCTTGTATTGTTATTATTGCCCTCAACTGTAATTGTAGCCCATTTATTGAATTAGGCGCGTAATAGTTCACTTCCTTTTTATCGCCAAAGTGCGTTCCGTTTCACGGAGTTCACTCACCACGGAAAATATTCCTTTTGATTTTGAAGAGACACACTTACAGGTTGTTAACTTGTTGTATCCTTAAATATTAACTTGTAAATAATTTAACAGGGCAACGGACTAGTAGCCAGACATCGCTCTACTTTGAACATTTACACGAACTATAATCAATCGCAAACGCCTTACAATTTTAGTATAGCAATCATTTGTAGGAAACATTGCAGCAACGCTAAACACAGGAACTACCTCAAGATAAAATCCCGGACCGGAATATGCTTTTCAAGATAAAAATGGGTTCACTTTTTGTTATTTTTGTAGTACTTAATTAAGAAATCGAATATTTAACTCAAGAAGTGGACGCCTTAATTCAATTGTTTTATTTATTATTAGTCAGTTAAACTTACTTCTACTGAATAGAAACTTTTTAACTTCTTTCTTTTTTATCATGTCAGCACTTTTGACATAATAATGACACAGTTTTTGTCAATTTTCGCTTGAGTAAATCGAGGAATCTTTTGTGTTCCCAACTAAGTTCCCAATGGGTGATTTAAATAATGCATTTCTTGGAATTTTATTACAACCACGATGAGTTCCAACGACACAAACAATAACTAATAAAAAACAAAAAATGGCTTACTTCGCCCTTCTCTGGAAGGCAAGGACCATAGAAAAATACAGGCAGAAGTATGAATCCGAGAAGTTAAAGTCGATCATGCTTGCCAACACGCAAATACCAAAACAGTCTTTGTCCCAGAGATGGAGGCATTATCGTTATGACACTCAGAAGCGCATATCCAGGACCTTTAGGAAGTGGTACCCTGAAGGATCATCGCTATCAAACTTTATTTACTACCTCAAAACTGATCAGACGTTCCCCAACTTCGTCTTAAAAAGTGTTTTAGGATTCTTTGGCGGCACGATCCTTACTTATTTGTGCTTCATGTTCTTTGTTTTTCAACTTTCAATATCTTTGATCCACGCCACTATTATGAGTTCAATCATCGGTGTTCTACTTACTTTGGGGCTGGCGTTCAGTTATAGGATTCGGTAAGATTTAATACAATAAGATTTCAACTTTAGATAGTTTTGTACCAGAATAATATTAAGTATTGTAAGTAGGTACCTACCTACCTACAGTTGTTAGATTGTAATCTTATTTCTGACAATGTTTAAGATGCCACAATTAGTTCATTTGTAGACAAAGGGCTGGCTATCCCCCAAGGATTTCCACAAAGACCGGTTTTGCGCTGCCCATATCCAGGTGCTTGACGCGACCTTTACCAGATCGTTGGTCCACAATGGGAATTTTGCCAACACTAAGTCTTCCGGCTCGCGGTAAAGCCACAGTGTATTAGTCGTTCTCTAGCAAAAAAGGTTTCACCCAATCAAATACCCATCTTCATCATCATCATCGACGGATTAGCAAGCTGAAGTGGCAATGGGCAGGGCACATAGTACGAAGAACTGACGGCCGATGGGGCAGCAAGGTTCTGGAGTGGAGGCCGCGTACCGTAAAACGCAGCGTGGGACATCCACCCACAAGGTGGACCGACGACATCATAAAGGTAGCAGGAAGGCGCTGGACGCAGGCGGCCGCTATCAACCGGGCAGCATGGAAAGCATTGGGGGAGGCCTACTATGTTCAGCAGTGGACGTCCTATGGCTGGGATAATGATGATGATGATGAAATACCCTTCATAAAGGTAGCAGGAAGGCGCTGGATGCAAGCCGCTACCAACCGGGCAGAAATCATTGGGGGATGCCTATGTTCAGCAGTGGACGTTCTGTTGTTACAATGATGATGATGATGATGAAATATCCATCTGGCAGGTGTCTGGTGTTCCTCCTGATTCCCCAGTTCTTCTCCCGGGTGGGGCGGTACACACTGACCTGCTATGCATTGGTGCTGATACTGACTGGCCCTGCTACGAATACCCTCAAGAACTCCGAAGTACTTTCGGAGTCTTTGGCTTGTGGACAGGTATTAAGACTCATTTATGCACTAGGATTGCCTTAGAATAGGATCACCCTCACTCTTCCCGGTAACATAGTAAAAGACGACTAAGGGAACTAATAATGGGAACGTCAGGCTTCAAAAGACCGTCTGGCGATCAAGGGGAGTGTAGGACAAACCCAGGCTAATTTACCAGAGGTAAATGGAGGATTTCAAAGCCTAAATTAGAGAGGGTCGTGCTCGAGCAGGGAAGTAAAACGATGACGACGGCTTAGAAGAATATGATGTTTTTTGAGCTCCGGAGGATATCATTGGGTTTTAGTAGGTAAATAGGTCCCGCCCTTCTTACGAGGAGAGTCCCACATAGCCCACTGGCTGATGGGAGAGTCAGTGGGTAATGAGCAAAGCAAAAGACTAAGAACATGGAAGCACTTTGTTCAATCATATTATGTTAATTTGTTACATAAACTCTTCATTATCAAGTAAGTAATGCTCTCAGTGAGAACTGAACCTAACACAATAACGCGATGGACTGCTGACAATAGCTCTGAGTCTCGCTCCATCTAAATTATTTATGGCGTGATCATTCAAACAGGGAGTGAACCCTATAAACAATGTTCTTTATTAATTTCCCCATCTCACGACTGCAGACGGTACAGTCCTGCTCAAAACTTTGTAGACAAAAATATAGTTCGTTAAACGTAAATAAACGTTACTGACTGACTAACTGTATTGTACTGACTGAGATGGGGGAGATGAAAACGACTGACCAAATCAGCATTATCACATTGACGTCTTTGATTGATACTTACTTGGTTTTAAAGCACAGACATTGATAAACATTTATTTATTAGTAAAATTCATAAAAATTCATAAAATTCATTTATTTTTGCAAATAGGCTTTTAGAAAGCACTTTTACACGTCCCAATATTAACCCTACCACTGCTTCGGGACAATAAATGGGCAGGACAGTACCTAGAGCAAGTTAGAGTACGCCTCTGTGGCTACGATTTGGCCGTGTTCCCACCACCAAGATTTTCAAAGTAGGTAATCTTTCTGTCAAAAGATGTTTCACTGATGATGAATTTAAGGCCTCAGCCTCGAACTTAGCGGGCAGCGGGGCGGCGGCGGCGGCGGCGCGGGAGCGGCAGGATCTTATGCGTAAAATCAAATAGACCGGTTCTCGAAAACAGCGGCGCGGCAGCGGGGCGGCAGCGGGCAACGAGCGGGCAGCGGCGAGGGAGCGGGCAACGAGCGGGCAGCGCACTCCTTCTTTTGCCCACAATAAATCGAGCGTTAGGAATAAATTTGAATCGAAATAAGATTGTTGCCGTTGTTCAGACATTTCGTTTGCGAATAAAAACAAATATCTCGACAACACAACCCCGAACACAACACTTCGCCGCTAAAGCGCCGCGCGAGCTGCCCGCTTGTTTCGAGAACGGGTCTGCGTTGCCCGCCCCGCTCCAGCGCCGCCGCCGCTCCCGCCCCGCTGCCCGCTAAGTTCGAGGCTGAGGCCTAAGAGACCATTATGGTAATGTCTTTTGAACTTTTATGTTTATGATTTTTTCTTTCTAACTGGTGTCATCATGAATAAATAAATAATCATCTAACATACCCAAGTAGCATTCGGGGTTCTATACACCACTAAATTTTTATCACCGAAAAAATTTTAACAGGTTATGTAGAAACGTGTGGAATATTGAAAGCAAAAGAAAAAGAAATGGTTTTCATGAAGTTAATTTTTTTTATTAAATTTTCGTTAGTCCGTATTTTACGCGTCACAGCTGGGTCACTCCGCTGCTCGCTAGAGTAGTCGTACGCGCTCGCACGTTGCATCGATCTGTCTGTCTCGCTCACGCCTCGACCACGCTTCCAGTGTTATTATTACATACTTAGCTAACTTAGACCAGTTTTAATTCTAATAAGTGTTACATTATCGTACTTAAATAGTGCTAGCGACGCGTGTGTCAATAAATTACCAATTTTAGGAGGATATTTTGAGTCACTTTATTTTACTCTTTTTTTTGCACAAATGGGATCAGTATCAATAACTCATTACCCAGAATTTTTTTTTTCGGTGATTAAAATTTAGTGGTGTATAGTATGTCTAGTCGTTCACATGTACTCCACAAGCTGTGTATGTCAGCTGTATACGAGCTGTATAGCACCAGTTTGGGCACAAATTAGACAGCCTTAAGTTCACTATGGCTGTACATTAGCAGTATAATAGCATTATAATAGCAGTTTAAGTAGTAACATCGGACTTAAGGCTGACTTACGGCACTATATGGGACGCAGTGTGAACCATACAACGTACGTGAGTGTAATAAAGAGTAACAAGTGGCTAAATGCACAGCTTTCAAAGTTATAAAGTCCGACAAAAGTATTCCAATGCTACCTAAAGTTCACGTGTGTCCTAAATTATTTCCACATTTTAATATTAGTTTGGTATTTGTACGTGAGTGCCAAGGGGAAACAACTCGGGCGGATAATCATTTATGCAAATAATAACACGGGTTTTAAATACTTAATGCCATTGGGAATGCAACTTTATCGTGAAATGTATACATATTTACAGCTAAAATATTTACGCGCCTCTGTAAAAACGCGATATTCATTTTAAAATATTTAAAACTGGCTTAGAGAAAATCTACAATTTTCAGTTTTTGATATTGTATTTGCATTATAATTATACTACGGTAATTAATTATAACATGAAACCAAAACTCAATCGCTATATCTGCGAATTTTGTGATAAATCTGCATTAATTTTGGAGATTTATTTGGCAAATATTTTAGGTTATGTAGAACAAAATGGTGGAAATGAAATACGGCTATGTGAACTGTTATAACTCCAATTTAATGCGTTGAGCGTATATTAGGTTCACATGTGTTCTGTTAGAATGCTGTTACTTATCTATATGAAGTTCCACATTTGTACCGCTACAGCGCTAATGTCTATAAATTTATTCTAATGTGAACTTATGTACAGCTTTAAGATATACCTAGTTCAGGTCAATTGTGTATCTTTAATTCTTTCAAATACTGAAATTTTAGAGATCCGCAATAAAAATTATTAATGTCCGTTAAATCGCCTAGCCCAGGTACTAATAGTCAAGTATGAATACCTAAAGCATCAGACGGTAGTGTTCCTGGTTTAAATTCGTTTATTATGCCTGACAATTTATTTAAAGCGGAATGAGGAATACGATTTTGAATAGCCCATGTTCTTATTTTTTTGCGAAAGGTTAAATAATTGTCCAAATCAAAATGGTATTCACTATCACTAGAAATGCAATCATCACACTTTGATATCTGTATATTTTGAAGGGAAATTTCAGGTTCAGGCATAATATTTTTCTCTGCATCATGTACAGAACCACCATGAACAACTAAAAACAGGCTTGGGGAAATGTGTAATAGAATATCACATTCACATTCATGTTCAGCTTAAAGCAAATAAGAGTAGTACTTGTGGACAAATAAACTGCTATTGATGTTAATGGACAACACATAGTCCTTTTAACAGCCTACAGTGCACATGCGAACCATTGAAACACTTTTGTACAGATAGTAAAAAAGGGTTATTTTAATTATCACAAACAAGTCCTACTACAGCTACTAGCTGTATAACAGTCTAAAACAAGTAAACATAACAGCCTTTGGCTTTATAAATGACCACGTGTGTTCTATTAAAATGCTAGCTCTATAACATCGTACAAGTAGGCCGTTAAACAGCGGTTGCCGTATCTCTACCCTCCTATAATGCTCTTAGTCAGACGGCTGACTAAAGGATAAGTAGTTGTTAGAGTATTATAACACCAACAATCGTATAAAAGTATAACTCTACACTAGTCTACACTCCTATAAGGCCCTTAGACAGGTATAGGTGTAATTAATTGCAATAATACAGCTTATACATCACGAGTGAACTGTACTAATGCTTTAAGTACACATTGGAACTAAATGTGAACTCTTAAATGGAGTAAAATGCTACTTGGGTAGGTACACCGTTTTCTGGGTGTCTTGCTTTCCGCTAAACTTTTTCCCGTCGACTATACATACGAAATCAAATTGAATTTGCTTCGGCTTCTGAACCCGGCCCCCCACGTCTGGCATGAATCTAAACGGTTCAAAGTGCTTGTACAATAAGAACTTTATGCTCTTGATTTAAATGTCAATTTCCTTTGTTGTATGGATACGATAAAATAGTTCTAGAAACCATAAGAAAGTGATAGAGCGTATAAATGGAAATTAAATTCATAATTCAGGCACATACAGAAATTCTTATGGCCCAGTTACACTAAGCGAGTAAATGACCGAGACGAAGTGCGAGCACGTACACCGAAGTATCGACGATCCACGGCGAAACTAACTGAAATGCGTGTTTACACTTTGTTTCGATAAATTTCCCGCATAGTGTAACTGCGGCATTAGAGATAGGTATCGTAGTGTACAGACGACAGCACATCAGACTACCTATACATTTTTATTGCAAAATAGCCTGTATTACAACGATATAAGAGCCTAGCCATAGTGTTTGGATAGACGTTTTGGCGTTTGTACAATAAAGAACAACTAAAATTAATGGAGTGATTTAGATGGGAATCGAACCCACTACCTTTCGCGTGACGAGCGGTTATTGTACCTAACCACTGAGTTGTTAACACATTGGACGCCTGTTGAAATGTTCCAAGTATTTTTTCAGTCATCGTTCCATCAATGTCAGCGTCAAAATATAGTTCGTTACACCCAAAGGTTCGTTACACCCAAAGGTTCGTTACACCCCGTAAACGAACCAAAGTCGCTGACATAGCCCGACGGATTAGCAAGCTGAAGTGGCAATGGGCAGGGCACATAGTACGCAGAACTGACGGCCGATGGGGCAGAAAGGTTCTGGAATGGAGGCCGCGTACCGGAAAACGCAGCGTGGGACGTCCACCTACAAGGTGGACCGACGATATCGTAAAGGTAGCAGGGAAGCGCTGGACGCAGGCCGCTACCAATCGATCAACATGGAAAGCATTGGGGGAGGCCTATGTTCAGCAGTGGACGTCCTATGGCTGAAATGATGATGATGATGATGACACCCAAAGGAGCCAAAAAGTTCGTCAAGTCTTTGTTACAATTGGAATAAGGTTGTGTTGTAAACTTTTTGGCCACTTTGGGTGTCATGATTTGACGCTGAATGCAGCCAACATTAATGGAACGATGTCTGAAAAAAATACTAGGAACATTTCAACAGGCGATCATACTTCCTAATGGATGCAGGACTCGGAGGCGAACTGTAAGGAAAACAGCGGCGATCACAATAGATCGATAACGGTCGCAGTGATACTAGGACTTTATTGAACTAGAATAGCCGCTCAACACAAATAAAAAAAAAAAAAAACAGGCGATCAATATGTTTTTTAAACAACTCAGCTTTAGCTAGTAGGTATTCAGCGTAACACAATCTACGTCATGTCCCTTTCTCCTTCACTCTTACAGGAACAGATAAAGACAAGTGTAAACCAAATCAACTCTTTGAGGACTAAACCACTGAACAGCCTGAAGGATTCCATCAAGCTGATGATAGATAGGCTCAGAGGGGTCGCCGTCAAGGTCAAGCAGATGACCCTGAAGATCAATAGCCTGGTTCTGAATATTGGTATGGAAAAGATGAAAATAATAATAATGTCATGGGCGTTTTGATACCACCATTCATCTGGGATACTTCTTTTTATCTAATCTAATCGTCTGAACTATAAAACATATAGCTAATGGATTAGGGACTTACCTACAACGTCGGTCGAGTTAATTGCGCAACTTGATGGAATGCGACTCTCCCTCGCACTCACCCGTACATCTCCCCGCGTTCGCCCCGTTCGTACCAAGCGTCGATGTGACGTCACGGCTGCCAGGTGCGCAGTTAACTTGACCGGGTTGTAGTACCTAACGTACAAAGGCAATGTAACGTGGGTTTAGAACTTATGCGTCCAAAAAGTTACTGTATTCGCTCACTTCTCCAGTGAAATGTGGGGGACGCTGCAATCTAGCTTTAGCGTTTCGGGCAATCTAAGTATTCAAAACCTTGTCACTTAGTAGATAATCGTACCATTAACTTTGATAGCGAGTGAGGTAGGTACTAACTGCTGTACCTAATGGCTCTGATATGATTCTCTACTAACATTCTTAAACTCGTGACTTCTCTAAACGCCAGACTGTTCGGGTAAAGCGCATTCCCACAAACAGCAGTCGAATGAATCGATCAACCTTGCCGTATTCGGGTCACCGCGATTATTCCGATTACGTAGAAATGAAACACACACTTGACATTTTTCACATTGAATCGATTGGCATAAGTTTCCGCAGAAGCTAAGAGGTGGTTAACTTTTGCAATGGAATATAATAGGCAGTAGGTAGGTACTTACTTTTTTGGTATTATGACCCAGTAGCCCTAGATGTCAATAAAATAACATTAACTACCAATTTAACGACCTTTCCGTGTCAAAAATAAGCTCCCCCCATTGTCAGTGGATCCCCTTACAAAAGTAGAGCAGGAAGGCACTGGATGCTGTTTGCTACCAACATAGCTGGGCACCGTTAATCAAATAGTTAACTTCGTTAATCGTTAATCCGTTACTAAAAAAATTAACTTCGTTAAACGTTAAAACGTTACATTTCGGAAGATTTAACGGAAGTTAACGTTAATCGTTAATCCGTTAACATGTGATATTAAGACGAATAAAATACCAATAAATTCGAAAGCTTGTGTCCTCTGTAGAATTTATTCCTCTTTTATGTTTGCGCTACAAGCTTTCCAAATTGTTTGAACCTTGCATAATATAAATTGTGGATTTTTAACTTCTTAATTAAGAAAATAAAAATCTAAAAAAACATATGATGTACATTACTATAAAAACTACCAACAAAAATTGTTTTGAACGAGATCTAGTACCTAAGTAGTTTTTTTTTATTACCTCGTAAATCGTAAACCGCTTACCTATTACCGCGTAATCTTTCATACAAATAAGTAATAACTTAAATTTAAAAAAAAAATAAAAATAATCAATGGTACGGAACCCTTTATGCGTGAGTCCGACACGTACTTGGCCGGTTTTTTTTTTTGTTTTAGTACAACTGCATTTCAGAATAAAAGCATGTTTTTAAAAAAGTTTTTTAAATTATAATTTTATTGTACAAGAAAAATCCAACAAACCCAAACTCGATAAATTTCCTCCGTTTCGTTTAGGAATTCCTATGGCCACCTCCTGACTCCATCATCAGGACCCTGGACATCATCTAGTACTAAAGTGCTCAAAAAGATAAATCCAACGAACCCAAATTCGATGCGATTTCGGCGTTTCATTTAGGAGTTTCTATGGCCACCTCCTGACTCCATCATCAGACCAGTTCAATGGTACCATAACTGTAGGCGATGTAGGTCGATGGGTGAACGTAGGTGATAAGATGAAATGAAAAGTCTAGGTAGGAATATTGAAAATGCGGCGCGTCCGGGTGTGCGCACAAGTACGTTCGCAGATCACGAGAGTTCGACGACGAGACGACTGGCGGCTCTCGGCCGCGTGTGCGGCGCGGTGAGCCGCTAGAAGCTTCTGACCATAAAAGGATAGAGGCCTCCGGCCAATCAGCGGGCCGCATTGCTAACGGCTAGCTTGGAATGTTCTAGGCGCGCGATAATAATATTACCTACGCGCGCACCCAAATTCGCTTCTTATTATTTAATGATCCAAAAACACATACACACAGTGTAAGTTCGACATAATGGTCAATAACAGTGTACATTATTATTATTACGATGTAAATATACTCAGGTTATTAAACATTCATACATATTTAGTTAATAGATCCCAAGCTACGTAAGTTTACTAGTTATTTAAGGATTAAATTAAGGAGAAAATTAAAATTTATTTATTTTGGTAACATAAAAAAAATCTTATGTAGGTAAGTACTTATTTAGTGGCCTTAATGGAATGATGTTTATTCAAAAATTCGTTAAAATACCTCTGCGCTTGCAAAAATCTTTTATTTCAAACGTAGCAACGAAACGAAGCAAAAAAGTTGACCGCGCTAGTGTTGTAAGTAAGAACCTCGAGTCTTAAAAGTCTTTGTTTCGAGACTTGAGTTTATTTTTAAGACTTCACATGAATCATTGAGCCTTCCGAGTCCTTTCGAGTATTTTAAGTTCTTTGAGCTAGACTGAATCATGACATGAACTTGAGTTGGTGTATACTAATGGGCAATAATGAGTGATTTCATATAATCATCCGTATGTTATATCCTGATTGAAAATAAAATAAATCGCACAATACAAATGTAATATCAATCAAATTGCATTAAACGCAAATAATCGAATCAGAAGTATCCATCTAAAGACTGACGATTTTCTTAATGAAAAAGTTAAAACGGTCCAATAAAATAATAAACACACAGTCCTTATTCATTGCTATTTTATTTTCTTCAAACTTTTAATAAGTAAGATTCCAAGACTCGAGTGTCGTATCGTACAACACTAGCCGGCGCAGCAAACGAACTTGTCGCCGCCATTAGACACGTGCCGCCGGCCGCCGCACACAGGTGAAATTTGCTCAAAAGTTGGCCAAAATTCCGTTAAGTGTGTTTATGCCTATATATTGCTGTAGTCTGTCTAAAATAATAGTTTAAAGGTGATTTAAAAAGAAAAACTAACAAATGTTTTCATTGATGTATTTAGTCTTACTAATAATTTGTTAACAATTTGATAAATTAAAAAAAATACAATTACGATGCAGAAGTTATTTTTGGTTCTTTTAAAAGTTTTATTACATCTTAAGGATAGGGAATACTAATGGAATGGTATTCTGGGAAGTGCCTGAAAACATATTATGAGTATTTTTAAAATTCATAAAAATTGACAGTTTTGCAATATTTTGTTTAGGTGACGCAGTTTGACGCAGCTAATTTTGGTGTCATATGAAAGCCATAGATATGTTCTTTCGAAATATGTAAAAGGAACGGGTTGATCGCGCTTGATCATGAACTTTTTCACTGTTTAAAAAAAATAAACTGTTAAAATATAGACTTCTATTCAAACCTATATATCTATAACATAGTAAGTAATGTAGACTGTTTAGTAATACAGAAATAATAAACTAACCTGGAAGTATAGAATCCATATGTTTTATACCAAATATGAACTAAATAAAAGTTAAACGTTGTTGTTAAACAAGAGCTAAAATTATAATAAATTACTCAACAAGAAAAACTGTTTAAATCAAATGTTGTGGGTATCTGGATAAAAAGTGTTAAACTTTTTAAATATCATTTATAGATGGCGCCATATGTCTTGTTCCTATATTAGGTTACTAATTTAGAATCGGAGTAACTTGGCTTTTTTTAATTTTGGCCACAAATTACGTGAATTTCACCTGTGTGCGCCGGCTAGCGCAATGTACAGTCACCAAAATAAAATTAAGAAATGCAACAAACTTTTTTTTACTATTCAAATTCAAATTGTGTTTATTGTTAAATCATAGGTACATAAGATAGGTCATAAATAAATACCAAGTTGGAACGGAAATGATTCGGAAATTTTATTTAACTAATTAGGTACCTACCTACCTCATCTACTTTTCTATTGTAATAATGATGATAATATTAACGATTAATTTAAGAATGGACTTTCATTTAGGATAATTGGAATATCAATACAAACAAATTGAAGAGTTTTATTTGCTTCAATAGTCTAATTAAATGTTTCTACATAAATTGACTAGGCCATTGAATTACCTTCACAAAACAATAAGTTTGATTAATTTTTAATTATTATCTGTTATAGGATATTTTACCATGAAATACTCAACACCACAATTTAGATTCGAATCAATTGAAATCGAAAGCAAGCAGATAAAATAATAAATAAATAAGTTTATTTTTTGTCGACTGTACGCCTATGCCAACTTTTCGGCTCTTGCTTTGGCGGCGTCGGCGTCTTTGTGTCAACAAAGGGCGTGCGGCTTGTCGGCATTTGTCGGCGCGTGCGCTTTGATTTTATTCAGTTTTTGACTAGCTTTCTTGTGTGAAGGTGCGTTTTGTAGTGCTCGTGAAGTGAACTATGATGCACAGGTGCACAAATGCAAATAAATTTACTAAGACGCGCCTTAAAAATCATGGCCTTTGCTGGTTGATTTTTCGATGGTATCGTGAATCCATTTTACTGTGATCAACATAAGATAATAAGGATAGACACTTAGACAGCGATATGAGAGTAGGCCTGCAACATTGAAGTGATAGCTCGCCCAATCAGTTGATCAGCTAATCGGCTATCAGCTGTGACGACTGCTGTGAGGCCTGTGAGTTGTTATGACGTGAGTGTAAACAACAAAAAAGTGTGCAGTGGTAGTGATCGTTGTGTGTGTTGTGTCTCGTGTTCCTGTGCAGAATGAATACACTACAGCTTTGTTGTGTGAGTAAAAAATACAGCATGTTCCATTATGTAAGACGCAATGAATTTTTATTTTTGCCAGAAAATCAATCATTATAAAACACATACCTACTGAAAATTTGGTGAACTTGTTCAGTGTACCGTATAGATGCCCCCATTAAACGGAATGTAGCTAGTTTAGAAGGATCCTGTATAGCCTACATTCAGGCACCATCAGTTACATATTCATACAAATGAAAGGCAAATCTAATAAGATAGTAAATTAGTTTCATAAGTAGCCATTTTAATTAATAATATTTAAATCTAGCTAAGTTGTACCTACTCTAGGTGGCCATCGTCAACAATAACATTGCATTGTCATCGTACTTACATAAGTATACCATACAGCTTAATCGGTTGAGAACTGATTTGGAATTGTGTAAAGCAATCGTAATCATTTGACAGTTCATAACGTACGATAAAGTCAGTGGGTCTAGACAAAGTGCAAATTTTAATCGCAAACCAGTCGAGAAGTGGTCGAAAAGCCCCTTTTTTGTATGGAGTTTTGACGGATTCGATTTTCGATTCGATCAAAAAGTGCGTTTTGTCTAGGGGGGCAGTTATACAAAGCGTTTGACAGAATAATCGTACGTTATGAACTGTCAAATTATAACGATTGTTTTACACAATTTCACCTCTGGTCTTAAATTCAGTTGTAAACAATGATATTATTACAGAACTATAGATATGTTACGTTCATAGAAATTACGATTTTAATCCGTGCCGAGCTATTCCAAATTTAATATATCGTTGCGTTAGTGATCTGATTACAAAAACTGTTGCTTTGGGTTCTGGAAGTTCTGGAAGCCCGAACGTACTTGTCAGAACGCGTTTTTCAGAGTGCCTGCTGTATCTTTTTGATAAATAGTAGGTACTGGATTAACGATTAACGGACTTAGGATACTTTAACGGAAGTTAACGAGTCCGTTAACAATTTTTAAAGTTAACTTAAAAGTTAATCCGTTAATAGAAATGTTAACTTCGTTAATTAACGATTAACGGATTAACGAGTTAATGCCCAGCTATGGCTACCAACCGGTCAATTTGGAAATCATTAGGGGAGCCTATGTTCAGCAGTGAATGTCCTCCTGTGGCTGAAATAATGATGAATCTAACCATGTTGCAGCACAAGTCATCCAGTCAGGCTTTCTCTGGCTCAACTCTTTGACTTCCACCTGTATCAAGAAACTGGGGAACCCTTACGAAAACTACACCAAATTCGACAAAGAGGCAGTCTTTACTGAATTAATGGACTTTTTTGGAGCAAATGCTTCAGAATACGAAGAAACAAAGTTGAATCATGGAGTTGTTTGTGTGTTTATAGAACACGTTAATGGAGATATCGTGCCAATTATCAAAAAGAGTGAGCATTCTATTAATAAGTACATAATTTCTGATAATATCCATTTTTATACCGCCTATTAACCGTCTCTGCTGTGGTCTAGTGGTAAGACCACCCGCTTCAGGCCCAGAGGTCCCGGGTTCGATTCCCGTAGCAAAATTTTAGGGCTAGTTCTAAGTCGTGTTAAGTAAGTTGTGTTGCGACAACAACATTAAAAGCATTGTTGTGTTCAGTTAGAGGTAAGATAGCCAGTTCCTGTATGGTGGAGGATTCTGGGTGAAGCTTCACCATCATTTTCCATCGAGTGAGATGCAGGCCAACAGCTTCCTCGTTGTGGAGCGAAGAGGAGGGGAGATGATAGTTTGTTTAACCAATTAGATTTCTGCACCGAAGCTCAGAGATGATGTAAAAATATCGAATTATGATCAACCTATTTCAAACACATCTCGCCACTTGCTTTGGTGCAAACCAATCCATAGATTGTAGAATGAAGAATGCTTGTTCCAGGACTAAGGAACTACTCCGATCGCATCGCAAACATGTTCTCCATGAGGGTCCACGTCCACCATTCCTACTCGTTCAGCAGTAACGACAGCCGGTCGGCCAGCCAGGTGGCTGCCGGCATCGTCACTGAGATCAGAAAGCGGGCTGATCCGCTGATAACCTGGCTGTCTTGGAGCTCGTGTGTGACGAGTTTGTTCTTACTGCTGATAATATTCAGGTTAGAAAGAAACCTTTTAGGCAATCATTGGTATGTTATGCTGCTCTCTTGTAATTGTAGTTCTTCATGCTGCTGTAGCAAGAGTCACCTCTCTTAACCTGGTTGCACCATCTTACTATAACTTTGACAAACGTCAAAAATCTGTCAAACTCCATAAAAAAACACCGGTTATCGTCATAGTTATTACCGTTAAAGTTAGGTAGTGCAACTCAGCTTTAGGCTCTCCAGAAAACTAGAAAGTAAAATCTCTTGGCGTCTCTACATCATAAGCTTTTGGTCTTTACGAGTCGATTTTCCTGACCATTCAATTATAGCCTGACCAGGAACATAAAAACCCTGGCATAGAGGCGCGTCAATTGCATTTGATAGTGCAACACTGAGTACAGTCGTACCTGTGTTAAATTAATAGGCTAACTTTATGTATCAGGATTCAGGATTACGGGCTAATTTGATATTTTCATAAATTAACGAAAAAATATTATTATAGGTAACCTAGTTTAAATAAATTAAATGAAACCATCAATCGAGCTAGTAGGATTTATTTTATTATTCATCAATAATCAAATTCTGTTACTTCGATAGTGAGTGTAGTAGAAGTTAATTAAATGAAAGAGTGGACTGTATACAATTAGTTGTCTATTCGGTATAAATAATTAACAATGTTATCGAGACCGTTTTGTGCAAAGTCGTTGAAGAGAGTGCGTCAGGATCGTCTTCTTAGATGTTCGCTCGCGAACCGAACATTGCTCGTTCGTTCGCCGAACGCTCGCCGCTCCCTCCGGTCACGCCGCCCGCGGGCAATGTCCGTGAGTAGACAAATTCAAAACTTGAATATTCAACTGCAATGTCTGCTCATGAACGCTTCAAACTCGGTACTTCTTTCCCAATTCCATAAAATTCAACTCTTAGAAAGTGACAAAAATCTTTAAAATAGGTAGTTGAAACAAACCACAGCTAATTTTCATAGTGGACTGTACTATACGATAAACATGTCAGTCAATTTGACAACCTTTGTCGGAAACATTATTCAATGAAAATATTGTCCGAACCCTTAGTATTTCTCTTCGACAAATACTTTAACACATTGTAAACCACTTTTCTTTCACGACTATAAAAAGATTTTAGCAATTTAATTCAAAAATCAATTGCGCACATTTAAAATAAAGTTTGTTTACACTTTGACAGCAATAGACTGACATGCAAGGTGACATGTCAATGAAGTTTTCAGTTACTGTTGCCATTAAAAGAAATTAGTACCATTAGTTTTCCGCAACATGGCGAGGGTTTTTATGTTCCTGGTCGGGCTATACAGAACATCATTTGCAACTTCAATTACCCGTATTGTATTAAATCAGGTACTTGGCAATGCACGTAGCTCATCTTTTATACTAGCCCTTAAAGCTGAGACAAAACATAGTTTATTTGGTTTTCAGGGCTAAATACTACCAACACATGTTTGAAACGAGGTCCCGGTTTGACAATCGGTACATCACAAAAGAGATACGAGATCTGGATTTAAAGAGATTGAGAGAAGGCAGGGAGACCATCCTACCACTCAATAGAAGAGAACGAGCTAAATATGTTACGGTAACATTTTAAGTAATCCATTTCAGTGCTTGTAGCGATAGTGCCTCTGATAGAGCAAGAAAAGCGTATCTAGCTCTACTAAGCGTCAAATCATCTGACTCATCTGGCTTGGCAAGGGGAGCAAATTGCGCAGCAATCTCTAGAAAAAGACTTGTCAAGGTAGGATGGTCAACCCTAAAGTCCGAAAGCCGTGAAAATTACAAATCTCAAACTTTAAAGTCCACCATCTCCACCTAAAGCTAGGGTCGGTGATGCAGTCCTGTCATAAATCTTTCAGTACTTGATTTTTGATTACGTCGATGATATTTTTATTTTCAGACCACCTCCTTCAGACTTGTGGCATCAGAGAAAGTGTACTTGAACCGATCGGTGGTGTTCATGGCAATAACCACATTCAAGCTGCTCATCCACATGGTGGCGGATTACAGCCTGTACTGGGTGTTGATGACGATCAGATACCATGGGCGGATGCAATCTCTTATCCATCGTAAGTTGATTTAGTTTATGAAAAACCAACTTAAGTCGCTGACATAGCCCGACGGATTAGCAAGCTGAAATGGCAATGCGCAGGGCACATAGTACGCACTACTGACAGTCGATGGGGCAGCAAGGTTCTGGAGTGGAGGCAAAGTACCGGAAAACGCTGCGTGAGACGTCCATCGATAAGGTGGATCGAAGACCTCATAGCTTATAGGAAGGCGCTGAATGCAGGTCTCTACCAACTGGGCAATATGGAAATCGTTGGGGGAGGCCAATATTTACTTAGTTATGCAATGTTTGCTGTGGCTGAAATGATGATGATGAAAAACACCATACTTTTGGATCTCTCTTGAATCTACTAAAATTATTCTTGAAAAATTAAGGGTAATTTTGATCTTCTATATTTTAGCTGGTCATCCTACTGCTGGAGCACACATATCAGGGTCTGGTCCTACAGCAGATCTTCTCAAGTCATTACTGGTCTCATTCGGTGTTCTTTTGGAATTTCCTGCCTCTACTCCTGTATCGTGCCTTCCCAACCCTCACCCACCAGACTTCAAACGGTACACTCAAATTGGTGAGTAATCCAATTTCATACCCACAATGTTGGCTATTACTCAAAGGGCAATGGAGCATGCTATGCTCGGAGTTTCCCTTCGTGACCAAATCAGAAATAAGGACATCCACAGGAAAATCTTACACACCACATAGCTCGATAGAGCTGATGGCCGCTGGGGCAGAAACAATCTTGAAAGGTGAAAGACAGTGTGGGTGGCCTACCCACTAGGTGGACGGACGTTCTGGTAAAAGTCGCGAGAAAACCTGGATGCAAGCAGCGCAGGACCGGTCTTCGTGGAAATCCTTGGAGGAGTACAGCAGTAGTCATTTGGTTGAAACAAACGAATGTTTCTCTAGTCTCAGAATATTTGCCCTTTTCTGTGAACAAGGCCTGAACCAACCAAAATCCGATTTCACTACCTCAAGGGTATATTTGCAGGGGTGCTGATCTTCTTGCTATGGTTCTTCGCGATGTTCGAGCCTTATGGTCTTCGGTTACGTCATGTAGTCATGGGACACTACCAGCCTGAAAGAGCGAAAGTTCGCGCTGACTGGCTTTACACCCATATTTTGAGGACTAGAGGTATGTAAGCTGTAAATGTTATAGTTCAGGACATAATATTTTATATTTATCCTTGTCTTGTAACCAAACTTAAGGCAGTAGGCGGAGCACCTACCTCGTAGAACTGATGGCCATTGAGACTGAAAAGTTCTAGATAGGTGACCCTGAACCGAAAACGTTGTGTCAGGTAAACCGACAATCTGGTGAAGGTCATGAAAAGGTCCGGTTGTAGTAAAAATCCTTGGGAAAGTTTTTGTCCAGCACTGGACAGCTTCTGGTTGAAACGACGCGACGTTTGTCTACAGCTTTTGCTTGATAAGAAAAAAATGTCGCATAATATTGTCTTGCTCTACCACAGTTAACGTGGTACCTGCTCAAACTATTACATAAGCTACAATAATAAACACACATTTTAATCTGTATTTTGTATCTACATTAAGTAAATTTTCATCAAGGTCCCCTTCAAAGTTTTTTGTCCATCTTTGTTTTCTCACCTTTGTACCTTTCTCAATAATTTGAGCGTCTATTGTATGCTAATATAAAATAACTTGTCAATCGTTTTAAAAATATGATGATCACATTTATTAGGAACAAGCACATTATGTATTAAATAATTAAAATATAGTAAGTATAAAGGACTGTAAGCTCTCAGCGAAGATTCACCCAGGACAGGATGAAAAAATATGACTACAAAATAATTACATTGAGGCAGTAAGTATCAGTCCAGGAGTGTTCTGAAAGCTGTAATTTTTGTAATCTTCAAGTTCCTTTACATCATGACCATATATGCCACTCAAAAATACGAGTAGGTATCTTTCAAATCACATAATTAATTTTGCATTATAGGAGGTTTTATGAAGTTCGCAAGAAGAAAACTCCATCGTACATACAAATATAGAACTGAAGGAAGCCTGACTTTTCGACGATGGTTGAATGAGCTTATACCGTTAGTACTTATTATTCTTCTATACTTTTACTAAAGCATCCATCTGCTGACCTGATTTAGTAGAATTTGATTTAGCCACGTGAAGTCGTGAACTCGTGACACGTGAGTCATGTCTTTGCATGGCTTCATTATACAAACAGGGAAATCACATCTATTTTGATAATCAAGTAGGATACTTATGACGGTTGTCCGTATAGTAGTAGTCAGAATATGAAAATTAGACTCAATGATTCTCCCTTTCTAGATCTTCTTGTTTGCGAGCCCTTCTCGGGACAAACCCAGAGGAAAGACACTGTCTTCTATGTGGAACGACACAATACGCTGCCAGGGAGGACACTGAGCTTATCAGGTTTGCGTTCAGCATCATTCAATACCTACACGATCGACGATTGTGATGAATAAATTCTTTAAATGAGAAATCAGGAAATTTAATTTAATGAAAAATAAAGTGAAGGAGACTAAAATGACTTTTGGTAATGTTGATTATAATGATGATGAAAGAAAGCGTCATTTTGCAGATGTAGAACATCAGACTGTCCCGGAGTGTATTGCACTAGTTGCTTTGCGGACATCGGCGAACTGTGTACGATTTGCTTATCACCAAAGGATTACGGAGATTTTAGCGACGTGAGCTTGGAAAAGTAAGTTTTGCACACCGTAAATTAATGTAATGTAGATAATATTGTAGACATCTAACTGCATATGAAAATTCAAATTATGTAATTAGCATAATATAGGCCCCTTGAAGCTTGCCCTACACAACTTGGAACAAGTTAATCGGCTGGTGTTGAGAAGACAATACCAGTCTTATAATTCTTTAAATCTGGCTGTTTAGGAATGCTGCATTATTATGTAAGGAAAAGTAGTTAAAATATTTGATTGTTGTTTTTAGAGGTTCTGATGGAAGCGAAGATGACGATGAAGCTTCACACGACTTTCTAAGCCAATCAAATCGCTCTGTAAGTAGTAGCGAAATTGAAACGTTTTTCATCTGCTACTTTTTAGCTACAATAGAAGTAACTAAACAATATTTTCTTCACAGTGTTTTAGTGTAAGCGAAAGAAGGATAAGTGACCTCTCTTTTTCAAGTAAAGTAGTAAAATATACGCGCAGTATATTTTCAAAAACTGATAAAAATATTAGTCAAGATAGTATGGAACCAGATCTTCCATCAGTATCAGATAATGGAATGCAAAATGATCCAAAAGATCACAATAAGGCCATCATCAAGAAAGCCTTGCTAGTTAGACATATGAAAAATTTAATGAATGATAGACGACCCATACACGAAAGACAATATTTAGTAAATTGCGAATACTGTAATAGCGAATATTGTCGTAATCATCATGATTGTATACGAAAAATTCAAGATCAAAAACAAAAGGATATTAATAAACGTCCACAGCAAGGTGAAATAACAAAAAATGTTGATTCACTTAATCCTATTGCAAAAGATACTAAAATTAAAGGGAAAAGTCTTCACTCTCACAGAGCTAAGTGGTTTGTAAAAGGTAAAAATAAAAAATACTCTAAAAATGATAGCTCTGCCTCCAAAAACAATAAATCCAAACACCGTACAGCTAAAAAATCAAGTAATTTAGCAAAAAGTGTCCTCAATGTAATAGCCAAATCTAGCACTTATAGTATCAGTCTAAAGGGCACCAATGTTAACGTAGAAAAGGTATTACAATCTAATAATAATAACAAAAAGAGTTCACGAAAGAATAAATCAAATGCCAAAGAACCACCTGCAAATGACAAAAAGAATGCCAAAAAAGATAAAAACAATAAAAAGAAATCGAAAAAGAAAAACAATGATAACGCAAAGAAGGATACAAAAGAAAACGTATCTATAAAACCACCTGAAATCTCCTGCCGTGGTTTAAGAAAATTTCGCAATTTATTTACTGGGTTTCACAAAGCTTCGAAAGCTAATAAAAGTTTGAATTGTCTGGGGAACGGTGATGCCCAAAATGCTGCTCCTTCAGCGGACATAAAAAAATACAAACGTAGAAAGAAGAAAAAACTGAAACACACCAAATCTGAGGATGTTTATCTTAAAAGTGACGGAAATGACAGTGAAGATACAAGAAAGTACAGAATTTCTGCGTATTTGGCTGAGCAAGATTGGATCAAACGTCAGTGCAAACAGGATGGTGATAAAATTAATACGAAACCAGAAATCAGTGAGGCGGTTGCAGTAATTAACAGTACTTCAAAGAATAAATCGGTAAAGTGTCTGTTAAACAATATGATCTTATTTTTAATAAACTGTTTCCTAATTCTACATGTTTTCAGGATAAAAAGTTATTCCATAAAGAGATCAATCTAAATATTGAGCCAGTTGTCAATAAACAACTACGAGGAACCTTCCAAAGTGATGATATAATTGAAACATCTCGAAATAGTAAGTTCATTTTTACGAAAAAGAATACGTACAGAGGTGGGGTATAGCTTTTTAACTCTATCTATTTATGCCTATGTACTAAAATCCAAATAAACACATACATCAAAAAGATGATGTTTCCAGGTAAGCACCTCAAGAATGGAATGACGTTCAGTGATTTGTGGAAAACGATTGGATTCAGATTACTGAGTGATTCCTCATCATCCTCATTTATGGAAAAAATATTTAGAACAACCAATAAAATTCTCACAAAGGAAAGTGGTAAATACACTACACAAAAATAATAGTAGCATCTAGAACTCCTTTTTGAAAAGCTTTATATTTTTGTCTAATTATTCGCAGAAAGAAACAGTTCAACTGACATAACAAGACGACTAAAATTCTATGAATCCATTGGCAACGACGATTTTCAAAAGCTTGAAGAGTAAGTTTTATCTTTTCGTATTCATCTCGTACCTAATCTTTTTCTTTCAATAGATTGTGCATCTTATTTACAGTTTTAAAGACGACATCTTTTGGGGAATGGATTCCGATCAAGTAAGTTTATCAAATGTCTTCTTAAAATCTAACGTTTGAAAATTTAGCCCAATAAACATTATTACGGTTCGTTATTCTTAAGAAATATACCTACTTGTTTTGTCAATCTTTTTTTTTTAGCAAAAACAAAGTAAAACTATAATTAAAGCGAAGAAGCACACAAGCAATGACGGTCAAATCCGCAGTAAGTTAGACTATCACAAGCAATATTATTTTCATTTTCACTAATGATTATAAAATTGTGTGAAAAATTACAGCTGAATCACCGTGCAGCACTTGTACTGAAGATTTTTTATTATGTTTTGACAAACTATTCGAGGACAGCCATCAAAGTGTCTGTAAAAAGAAATTCATGGAGATAACAAGGTATGAATTTGCATACAACTTTAAATTTTTGATGTCTAAAGCCCGGTCTGTGAGCACGTAGAATTTTGTCCAATGACCCCAAGCTACCATCCTTATCGCTCGCACGTAATTATATTGCTGTCGCGACTGTGCGACGGGAGCCCGCAGTGAGTGTGCGAGCGCGACAGCAACATAATGTCGCGCGAGCGATAAGGATGGGTAGCTTGGGGTCATTGGACAAAATTCTACGTGCTCACAGACCAGACTATACAAAATTTAAAGTTTCACAATCTTTGCAGATTGATTAAAGAATGGTTTTTCAACGTTTACAGAGTTGTATCGGATGGTATACGTTCTAGGTAAGTTCCATATCGTAAAGGTGTCTCCCAAGGAGCTACTATGGGTCATATTTTTCTTAATGTGTTTAATAATAAAATGCAATGGATTTTAAAAATTATACTAAACTTCTTTTCAGATATGAA
Source organism: Ostrinia nubilalis (assembly GCF_963855985.1). Lineage (NCBI taxonomy): Eukaryota > Metazoa > Arthropoda > Insecta > Lepidoptera > Crambidae > Ostrinia > Ostrinia nubilalis. Next base: position 3,538,245 of record NC_087111.1, on the reverse strand, counting down.
AGCTCAGTAACGTTCATTAGAAGCTTTTGTTCCAATAAAAAAGATATAGATAAAAGGGATGCTATCACACAGAGTTTTAGAAAACAAGGTGAGTACAAAATTAAATAATCCCGTTACGTTTTAGCCACATGTTTATTAATAACTCTTAGTTAACATTTTATGAAGAATTCCAATATGAATTATTCATAGTTTTTCTATTATGCAAAGGTATACCCTAGGGCACTATTTTGGAACCTTTTTCATTTTCAATCTTTGAGAAGAAATGACTAGCAAGTTAATTAGTTATTATATAGTTAGCTTGTTAGAGTAGTGCACTGAAAAGGCTTCTAGAAATAAAATAAAATGGATTTCATGTTTTATTGTACATTTGATATATTATTATTGTGTTTTAGAGGACAAAAATATCAACACTGCAGATCGTAAGTACCGCCATTCTTAAATACTATTTTGTCCTGTTTTGTAATAGTAATATGACTTAGTAAAACGTTTTAATTTCTAGCTAAAAAGGCCGGATTGGATGATTCTGGTGAGTATAATCAAAGGCCATCCATTAATCTTAAAAGTTTCAAAGTAAACAACTTAAACATTTTGTTTTTAGACTCCTGTGATTGCTTAGCACCAAAAGTCATGTCCCACGGAGGTCCAACGGTGGTCTTAGTGGCCTCTAAGACTTTTGAGAAGGATAAGGACTCAGCAGCCAAAAAGAAAATTTCTATAGAGAACGCCAAAACAAATACTGATAAAGGTTCTATGGCAACTGAAAAATACCCGAAACCTGGAACGAAAACTGGATCATACGAAAGACGCAAAAATCACGAGTTAAAGGGTAATTAGATATACTATACCTACATCAATTAAAATATGAAATTTTAACAAACTCAACAATATTAATAGAACACTTCGTTCAATAAGAAATGTTATTTTAGTGAAGAACTGAGTTAGATATTATGATTTTGTACGAGTATGTCGAAAAATTATGCCTTTATTATAATATTAGTAGTAAAAAGATTAAATGCGAATGGAGACTAGACTACCTAGTAACCTTTACAAATTAAATCAAAATTAAATGTTTTTAATTGTCAGACAAAGATTCCTGTCCTTGCATAGAGCTGAAAAAAGTGGCTCCACCAGTAGCAGTTCAACAAACCAATCCAATAAACGAAACTGCTCAAAGGGAAAATCAAAGGGAAAAATCCTCTGTAAAAAAGTCTACTACTGTCAGTAAGTAAAAAAATATATTAAACCTTGCGTCTGTTATAATTAGATCACACTTTACGTAGCAGAGAATCCTGAAATTTTGTAATCTAATACTAGTTATACAAGACCTGCTAAATAATTATCTTCTTTACTTTATTGCAGTTATGAGAGATAGAAAAACAGGATCTAACACAAGTGTGGTAAAGAAATCCGGTAAGATTGTCTTCTTATTGTTTTAGATTGTGTGTGATTTTTACTATGTATTTTATTCTTACGATTTTCAGCTCATGCAGAAGTACAAACTGAGAGAAAAGCAGGTAAGTACATATTTACAATCTTATAAAACTGTTCAATATATCGGATTTTTCAACTAGTGTTAACTTTACAGTCAAAGAAAATTTCGCAGATGACCAGGAAGGAAGCATACTGAAGTTAAAGGGTAAGGATACTGACTGATATGCTATTGATGCTACTTATACAGATTCTTAAAAATATCTCATTTTATAAAAATACTCTTTCCAGAAGACAACCACTATGTTATTGCCGATAAAGTTAACAAGAAAACCTCCGGTAATTAATTATTTACTCATGTAGGTCATAATAATTAATCTACGTCATTAATAACAAAATATACAACTCATTCTTTTGTTTCAGCTTCAGATGAGATAAAAGCCATTGTTAAAAAAAGCATCGAAAAGCTAAGATCAGGTAATGCTATGACTATTAATAAAATTTAACAAAATAACTTAACCAATGTTACAATAGTTAGAAAGTAAAAAATGCTTCACAGTCAGAGTTATCCATCATAAACTTGTCTTTTGCAGCAAATAAAGATATAAAAAATGTACTGAGCAAAAGTTTAACGAAATTGACAGGTAATCATGTCGCATAAACTATTCATGTAATTTTGATTATTATGAAGCAATAATAATATTATAATTTGCAGCAACTGAAGGTCTAAAGACTAAAAGTGCAAAGAAAGTGAATCAAGAAACTAATACGGAATCAAGTAAAAGAACTTTGAAGAAATCTGGTGAGATTTGAAAATTTGCGGATATTCTTAGAAATTGAGACACCTTTTTTGAGTAACCTGTAATCAAAGAAAGAATGAAACATCTTATTGCTCATAATATTATCATTATAATCATAAATGTATTGCAGTTAATGAAGAAGTGATGACCAGCCAAAGAAAATCTAAGACAAAAGTAACAGGTAGCTTAACTACGTACTTTATGATTGAGGCTTCTTCTTGATCCTATGAAATTGCAGCCTAATTTGATATTCTAAAATTTACAGATAAAAGATTGGAAAAAGATCCAATGGTCGCCGAAGGAACCCAATACATTTGGTTAGTAAAAATAGTCCAAGTATTAACTATAAATTATTTTGTTCCTCGCTTTCTTCCTACTGCTTAGTTGGACTCGCTTGTAAACAGTAATCTCTATCTAACTTTCTTTTCAGTGGTTGCAAATCTGCTTTGGAATTCCTGAAGCGTATGCAAAACCAAGGCATGCAGACGCAACCTTCTAAAAAAGACATCAAATCAAATGCGTCAAAATTCAAAGAAATTCAACGAACACCAACCAAAATTATCAAATCAAATGAACCAGATTCATCAGACACCACTGATTCGAATGAAAAATTCGTTCCCAAGATAATAACCCCGACGAAACGATCTAAAACTTCAGCGACGAGTGTTAAGTCTAATAAAGCGATGATGACGAAACCAGACGTAGTACGAACTACTTCAGCTAAATCTGTTCAATCTAGAGTAATATCACCTAGTAAAAAGCCAAGTGGTATCAAACGGTCAGTCAACAATATCGAGTCAGAAGACTGTCCATGCAGATGTGTTTGCAGTAAGTATCTTGGGCAAAGGTTTGTCACATAAATAATAATTATGCTAATTTCTGCCATATAGGGTAATCATTTTGGGAATTAGACTGACAAAAATCAGCCTGAAAGTTATCCGAGAATAGAAAAATCATATTCCTTGAAGTTTCTCTGTTTGTTGAATAGGTAAAGTCAACCAGATTATCAGAAAAATAATACTGGTCAATCACAAATTCATCTGTGCTTCTTTTAAATCGTTAAGGGTTGTCTAGAATCTAGTGTCAGATTTGTTTACATGCTTAATCGGGCCGATTAACGTGCCCTGCACAAAACGAAATCTCCTTTTTTCGGACGCTTGATTCAAGCTTGAAGTCTATGCAAACTGGATTTATGTGTATTTTCTAAACCATGATCGTGCCTTTCTTGACATCGAACTGTTGGAAAACGGAAGAGTTATTGTTCCAGGTGAAGCCCGAGAAATATCTGCAGCCAAAGAAACCTGCACATGCGCTACACAATACGTGTACTACACAGACGACAGTAAGTTCAAGCTGCCTTTTGGATATCAAGACGTGGTGGTATCTCACGCTTTTCTCGTTTTTAGGCTCCAGCCAAATGAAGTTGTTGAAAGAATTCATCACCGCACGTGATGGTAACTTTTTCAATTCGTTTACTTTTATATTTTTGGGGCGCTTTTAGTTATGTCAAGAAAGTTACTTGAGAAGTCTGATGATTTCAAAATTCAAATGATTTTATTGCAGTTTTTTTGGTTTTCTTTTAAAATAAAGATATACTGTTGTCTGCCTCATAATTCGCTCCTGAAAGGTTCAAAATTTCCACGTATTTCATCACCGACTTTAATTACTGATCAATATCAGTTTCGTCTCTTTAAAATAAAACTTTAAAATTTCGTCACCCATTACTTCATATTCATCTCCAAAAATACACTTTAATTTCTGTTTCTACATCATTAACAAGTATTTTCTCGTATGCCTTTTAATATCCTCGGATTCCACTCGAACTTACCCCCTTTCCCCTTTTAGAGAATCTCCAAAGAGAAATCTTCGAGTACACATCAAGCAGTTGTTCTGGCAGCGACACAATCCTCAGTTCGTCCATCAGAAGCGACCCGACCGTCACTGACTGCACTATATGCAGCCTGGCCTACATCGATGGAAAACCTAAGAAGAGGAAGAAAAGGACCAAAGTCAGCGTGGTCACCAAAGCTAACCAGTGTACTGGAACTGATAGGTACCTATAGTGTCCATGTACGATGTAGCAAGTCAGACTCTACATTTAGTTCCACAATACGTCTATTGTAGTTTTGTAGTTAGTTAATTAACATTAAGATCCCCAAATTTTTAGCTTGCCATGCCGTCATCAAGGCCAAGATTTTAAATATCTAGTTAATATTTTACAAAAATACGGTTGAGGTCTGTCCACCAAGTGTGAGGTCTGCCCACATAGCATTTTTTGGTCCGTGGTCGCCACTCCATAACTTTTCTGCCCCAACGGCTATCAGTTCTTAAGCTGTGTCCTGCCTTCTGCCACTTAAGTTTGGCAATTCTGCAGGCTGAGTTGGTTACAAATCTCTCATTTCTAATTCGATCACGTACCGAAACTCAAGCTCTATCGCATCGAAATTCAATCGTTATCAATTTCTCCCACAGGCCTAGACTCTGTGACGTCAGTACAACCACAAAGGACTGGTGGAGTCCATTAATAGAGAAGAAGACAGCAACTAAGGAGATCACCTTTGACAAAAACTTGAAAGACCCGAGCGTAGAGAGGAAAGAAAGGAAATTCACTATCGGAGATCAAGCGATGGAGATGAAGAAGAGCAAAGCTGTCAAGACTGAAGGCAGGATTGTGACTTTTAGGAGTCACGCGCAGATTATTCCCACGGGTAATATCTCAAACATACCCCGTTGGATTAATTCTTTTTTGAACGAGTAGAGATCATGTCGACGGTCCCTACGTACAATTCAGTATCTACCAGTTCCGTGATTTGCCGTTTTTGTTTGCAAAACCTTCAGAGCACCCAACAGTTACGGCTCAGTTAAAAAAACATACAGATTTTATTCAAATTGAACCTTAAAACGTCAAAAAACAAATCCCGCAACTACAAAATTAGAACGATTTCCGCAGTAAAATTGCATTAGTGGGAGTTAAGAAATTTTACGTTGGACCGCATGCCTTACTCCGCGCGCCCAGCCCCGCAACTGCCATTTTCATTCGCGCAGATCGAGTAAATTGATGCGTAATTTATGAAGGAAATAGGTATTATTATGGTTTCTGACTTAATTTATGTCACTCAACATTATACCAACGGCAAATTAATCAATTAACTGTAGGCATAAGGTAGTTGCGTTGTTTTACTAGGGAAAATTAAAGTTACTATTAGAAGTAGGTGGCACTTACCTATTTTTACGTCGGAAAATTAAAGTATCTTATAGCCGTAACTGCCACTACAAATGTTTTACTTTGGAAAAGTTTGTTTTATGTCTATAAGTTAGTGCCAGTAACGGTGTTTCACGCTGAGAAATTGTATTTTAGCAATATCTGGTGGAGATAATAGTGAAGACAAATCAATATAAAATATGATATACAACACCACTGAAGTATCTAGGATCATTTATTAGACTCAAACCAACCAAGTTCTTCTCCTATGCTACTTTATAATACAAGATACAAGTGAAAAAAAACTTAAAATTTATTTTATTTATTTATTAAGCATAATAAGGCATTTAGAAATAAGTATAAGCAGGTAACATTTTTCAATTAACTACATTTAGAAGCTACTATTACATGATAATGCTTACATGATATTGCATACATACCCGCCAGAAGGATGAGGTATACCCACTAAAAATACCCTAACTTTGAGATTCCGGACAAAGACCTCTCCCGACACGGCGACAGTTGGGACGAGAGCAACTGGAAGTACACAGATTTCCCACACTCACCGTCAGCAGACGGTGGTGGTGGTCTATCTATGCAATGCCTTCCGTGCGGCCTCACGCCCCTATTACGTTGACCATTACAGTACACAGATTTCCCGTACACACACTCACCGTCAGCACACGGTGGTGGTGGCCTATCTATGCAATGCCTTCCGTGCGGCCTCACGCCCCTATTACGTTGGCCATTACCGAGAAAGGAAGATAGGAGGCAATCATACTGTCACCTTCCCTGGAGCGAATTCAAATGCACTTGGTTCGTAGTCGCGCTATCGTACCACAATTTCTTGCGGCACCTTGCCTTCTCAGATAGAGGTGATTCATTACCACCCAGGTTTTGTTACCGTCCAAATAGCTTTGACTATGCTATCCCGCAAGAATATGGTGTGTCGTATGCTCCTAGCTACCGTAATACAGGGAGGGCTCGAAGGATCCGTGCCCAGTCATGGTGCGATCGCTCGAGCAACCATAAACTTCAGCACGAGTGCGAATAAGGTTCGGTGGCCCAACTTAGCCACTGCGAGGTGGTTTATCATCTACTAGACTACAGCACAGTCTAGCAAGTCTCACGTCAAAAGGCCTCTCTGTCCTCCTAAGGCGGAGCTTTCACCTCGTTATTCACGCTGCGTTAAAGCCGACGATGTAGCCTTGTAGACTTTCTGGGCCTGTTAAGGTCTTAGAAGATGGGCAGCGTTACCCTTCCCTGCGAGGGTGATGCCTTAGATGGGATAGAATCATGCTTTTGAGGGTGCCAGTATAGAGCTCCCGGCCTTTCTCCATAGCCTTCCGACATAGTTTTCGGACCTCCAAATTAGGGAAGCAGCCACGAAAAAGCAAGCTGTCTTCCGTACGCACGGCGAAGGATCAGAAAAAGTGCGAGCTGCCACTGGTTATATACAATTAAGGTCATCGTATTTGCGCTTACTACTTGGCGCCACTGGTGATTAACAGGACCTTACTCTAAGATATTTGATCTGGGCCTTAGCTTTGACAGTGATGTGGGCGTCAGGTGATGGTGACAGGGATGCCTTTCAATTTATGTGGTCCCTGGCCTGGGGCGACCATAATGCCGTCTGTGGCGCCTAGGCAAGCTACCTCCCCCTTGGAGGGGAGGCTCTGAAAGTTATGAAGATATTCTTGTAATGATGAAACTATCTGCATGACAGATGATACCTTGAAATGTCCATGCCCTTCAAAAGGGTTCCATTTAGTACCCAGTCGTATTCAATGTTCCACAAGATCGAACTCAAAAAAGACCGATGTGGATCTTTGGACTCGTTGCCATGCTTTCAAACCTGGCCGGCGCCTGGCACTATTGACAAAGAAAATTTACCGGTTCTACAGGTATTCTTCAGTCAAAAGACCCCTTAGATAAGGAAGAATCTTAAGGTATTGAAGTGCCTCCAATATGCCACTATCTGGAAAACGAAGCGGGACGCTGTTATGCCTCGTCGAGCAGGACTATGGGCCTAGAGTGAGAGTTACGGTCAGTAGTAGCTGAACTTTGTTCCCGTGTACAATTACTTATGTGGCAGTTAATAATTTAAACAAACATAATAATCCAACGTAAAAGTCAGTAAGTACCACTTACGTCATTTGTAATTAGAAACTTTCCGTTGTATAAGTGAGTAAATGACAAATAATACACTTATTGTGATTATTTTTTGATAATTCTTCATGTTTTATAAAATATACCTCATATTAAACTATTATACCAAATTTCATCAATGTATGATAAATAGAACGCGAGCTACACATGTTTAAATCTTCAAACCGCTCTCCTGTAAAATTGGCCGTTTTCAGATACGTTATTATACGTAGGGACCGTCGATGTCATCTTTGAAACACCTTTTGTATGAAGTTACCTAAGGTTATCGAAACCTATCGTTTCTTCCTGTTTTTTTTTTTTCAATAATTCTGAATTGTTGTTTCGTTTTCAGGCGCTGAAGACATTATGTCTCCATCGAGATATCTTTTGGAGGTAACTAAATGCTAATTCACGGATTCACAATTCTTTATTTAATATTTTCAGAATTCATAGCAATGGCAATGTCTTTATTTTCAGTCCCAGTGGTATTACAATGAACTTTTCTCTTCGAAATTCTACGCTCCACATTTATTCCCAGTCAGTCTCGTTCAGGTACGTATAAAGTTCCGATTTTGTAATACATTAGAAGCTCTTCATTTAATTTTATCATTAACCTAATTAAACTAATTATCTGTATACAGAAGCCAGCAAATGGATCTAAGACACGTTCTCCGACCAGGATCCACCATCAGAGTCGAAGAAGTGAGTTAATCTTCCTCATTATCATTATACACACTAAGTACTCTGTTTTGGACACTGTACGATACTAGCCTTTTCAAAGTCAAAGTCAAAGCTTTTATTTAGTACTTAGGCCCTTTCCAGGGCGCCTAAACACGTCTCAAAATTATAGCATGCTCTATCTGCCTTTTTCAGCATGGTCTGATTTTCAGCTAGCATTTAGTAGGTATCATAATTTTCAGTTTCGCTTATTGAAGAATCGTAGATGACTTGTAAAATAGCATTGACTTTGTTTTTTAAATTATTTCAGATCGCAAGGCTAAGAGACTAGATGAGTGTTACTCACCACGTAAACAGGTGATTTGAACAAGTTAATTCATCATCAACATCATCACCATTTCAGCCATAGGACGTCCACTGCTGGACATAAGCCTCCCCCAATGCTTTCCATGTTTAACGATTGGTAGCGGCCTGCGGCCTGCGTCCAGCGCTTCCCCGCTGCCTTTACGATGTCGTCGATCCACCTTGTAGGTGGACGTCCCAAGCTGCGTTTTCCAGTACGCGGCCTCCATTCCAGAACCTTTTTGCCCCATCGGCCGTCAGTTCTGCGTACAATGTGCCCTGTCTATTGCCACTTCAGCTTGCTAATCCGTCGGGCTTAGTCAGCGATTTTAGTTCGTTTATCTACGGATCTCCTCATTTCTGATTCGATCTCGCAAAGAAACAAGTTAATTAATAACGTATTATTCCTGATAGTACTTACCAGTCAGAAGCCAGTCTAAGGCCAAATCTATGTTATAAACTAGAATCTGTTGTCCTCGAGGTAAATAATTCAGATAAATAAGACAATAACTGAAATAATAACATTACAGATAAGTCCCAGAAAACAAACTGGCTATGAATGGATACAATCCAACGAGGCCAAAGACAGATACCAAAGGAAGAAATTGCTCAGGTATGACTATTTTAACAAACTGTAGTAATATTTCATGTGATACCTAATCTAATATCTACCTAACTATCTACTCAAAATGAAGTTTATTGAGTACTGTTGAGGTCAGATACCTGAATTAATCTAAGTGTAGATAGGTACCTGAAGAAGTGAAGACTGTCCCTCTCGATTTTAAAAAATGCTCTACGATCAACTCCCAAGCAGTAACACAAACTTTTTTTCACAGGACTGTTACAAGGCCTAACAACACGAAGAAACTGAAACCATCCTTGAAATACGAGAAAATGGGTGTAGGCGGGGTAAGTTGTATGATTTTATTATGTTACTAGCGGCCGCCCGCGACTTCGTACGCGTGGATCCCGTTTTACCCCCTTAGGTTTGGAGTTTCGTAAAATCCTTTCATAACAGATGCTTACGTCATAACATCTACGTGTGTCCAGTGGTTTGGGCTGTGCGTTGATAGATCACTAATTTATTAATATGTCAGTCAGTCAGTCACCTTATTATACTTAGATGTACCTACTTATTTACGAGTAACATTTAATTTTGACGTGCTCTATATAAATTACATCTTACTTACAGTATATACCTACCTACCTATCTGTTCTTGAACTTCTTGAGTAATTGATTCCTCTATTCTTGGGCATCGTTTCATGAAGTGTTGTTATGATCACCTCTAATATTTTCTTTTTTATTTTTATAGCCGATATTTGCATAAAGCTCATTTTTATCCAAAAATCAAGGTTGTCGGTTTTTTTTATTAATATTTCTTACTAAATAGGAATAATTTAAAATTTTACAGGGAGATGACAAATTCCAGTCCGTGTCCAACGAAAGTAAGTACCTACCTAGGCAGTAGGCATTTTATGAATAGCTACTTAAATCTTTATTTGTACTGTAACTAATATATTTTAAATTATTTTATTTTCAGGTGTCAGTTTGGACGTTCGTTGCAATTCCACGAGCAGTTTTAAATAATTCTAAGAAACATTGTTCTTATTCCTTTTTAATTTGTTTGTGCAATTTTTTTTGTTGTTTTGGTTCTTGTTTGAGTTTTATCGAAATAAATGGTTTTTCGTTAGATATTGTGATTGTGATGTGTTTTTCTTTAACGGAATATAGTTTAGGGTTTAAGTGACTACTTACTTTGTGTAAGTAAATAATAGTGATATTTTATACGTAGCAGAAACATTCGGCCAAGTTGATTTGTATCACATTTTCATCATCATACAATTAGATTCATTGATGTTTTATCATGATTTTTAGAGCCCCGGATAATGTACCTACAGATGACGGCATATCAACGTAAACACTGTGGCATCGTATGTAGTTGTAATAGGTCTTATTTTTCAACGAATTTACAGTCTGAAGTGTTGTCGACTCTACTTCATATTTTGTAACACCCAAAAACGACGTTGCGTGATATAATACAGATACAATCACACTTACAATGATGTTATCGATATCTCAGAGTATTGATAAAGAGGTACAGTTTGATACAAAAGCAATACGAATCATTTTCCATGAAAACACACCCATAGAAAACACAATAGACCACCAGATTGATAATCTAAATGACTACAACATTCTTCTGTCTCAATTAGACACGAGCTGGAAGACGTAGTGTGGGCAGGCCTCCCACTAGGTGGACCGACGATCTGGTGAAGGTCGCGAGAGGTGCCCTGGATGCGGGCGGTGCAGGACCGGTCTTTGTGGAAATCCAGCAGTGGACGTCTTTCGGATGAAACGAACGAACGAACTATAGACTACTTCATTCATTAATGGTCTTCATATTATCCACTAGAAATGTAGAGTGGATTTATTTAAAACAACTGAATAGAAAAAAGTACTAAAACAACTGAAGGAAATTAAATAATATCTTAAAACATTAAGTTGAAAAAACAAATGAACATCCTGAAAATTAATTGAAATTCGTAATGTCTCTAAATTGTGTTGATTATTTTCACGTTGTTCAATTGTTTTTCTGATTACGTGATTTCTACTTATTTTTTTTAAACCAAGTTCGAAAAGTTTTTTTTCTATGTTCTAACAGTTTTATGATGGCTTTCAACACTTTTGAGCAGTATAAACAATATTGCTTAGATATTACATTCTTATCTGAAGTAGGGACATCACTGGTACAATTTATTACGTAAACAATTAGTAAATAACTAATTAATAATTAGCAATATGTGTCAAGGGCTACTTTATTGTCAAGAATATCTTTAGATAAAATCTAATTAATTGATTGATGTCGCTGAACCAAGCCCCCTTGGGTCTTTCTTAATCTTTTTTCAGTTCTATCAATTTAGGGACTAAAATACAACGAAATTACTAAACGTAATAAAATAAATGTACACTAAAGTTTTTAGTCAACATGTTCTTCATATTAAACTAATGCTAAGATTACTTATTATGTGGTTTTGTTAAGTACCCATGGTAAGTACATGGTATTTGACTAATGGTACTACCTACTTACTTGAAAGAAAATAGGCAAGTAAAAGTGCTTAACTACCTTTGTAGTACCTAGTATTATATTATCTGTGGTAGTACCTAAGTAATCTTCAGTTAGCCTACTTATGAATATTTATAAACTGGGTAGGTAACTATGATGTAACATATTGTATTTTTGCAATAAGTGTCAAATTTTGGTGGAAATTGAATAGAGAAATTTTATTTAATTTCAGTAGGCACCTGTAAATTATGTAAATCTTCATTATGTGTGCATGACTGTACTTGATATTGGGATATTCGCGTCTCGGTGTCGTATTGTCCGTGTGAATAATATTGTTATGGCTTCAAATGCTGTCACCGAACTGTACCTGGGTGATTCGCAACTGTTTTACTATTTTAAAAACCAAAAAAGGAAGAAGTTCTATCAGGCCTGTTCATCTCCGCGAGTTTACATCGAAAACAAATCACGCACGATGTCCCACCTACAGGATACTATTCGACAAGGCCTCACATACGAGCGAACATTGACTCACGCACGCGTATTCTTGTGTATGATGGAAGAAAATAAAGAAAATGGTGTACTAAATACTGTGCAGTATTTAACTGCCTAAATAATGATAAAAACACAGAATGTACTTTTTTAAGTTGCCTCTAGACACTGAGAGGTAAATAAGTAGTTAATATTATTCATGATAATTCATTTTCCGCAGTTTGGCACCTCACGTCACATCATTTTACCGAAGTCAGCCCTATAGCTTCGGCGCAGTGCCGATCACTGACGTTTGTCAACAAAATGGTGCTTGACTCTTGAGACAGGCTAAATTACACCATATTGTTAATGACATTGAGCATACATTTTTTTAAATACCTTCGCGAAGTAAAACTTCTGTACGTAGTACTTATTATTATTCTGTGGTTCTATGTTCAACTGTTTGTATTTTTTCTGTCATTTGAGCGTTAATTGAGAAAACCTCTCTCTGGGTGGTCTGGAAAAAATAGCTGCCTTGTGATAAGAACGCCTTTTAATTTCAATGTTGCATTTCTTTAGTCCTTTTGTATGGTGTAAAGTGCAGTAAAGAGTCTCTATAAATCTATGTATTTTGTATAATTGTAAACGACATTTCATGGGCAGCATGTCGTAACTATTCTGCAATCAACCAGTATAAAAACTATTTTGTTGAAATGGCAGTTAATTGTTACGAGGTATCATAATTATTATTTTATGGTATCCTTATGACTCTATTGCTCTAATAACTACTTAATTATTATAAAATCTTTAAATATTTAATAGGTCTAATGGATTGTCATGATGACCTAATTGTGTTTGACATCATGAGTACAAACTACAAAGTCGAGTCCAAAGTATCATAGAGAAACAATAGAAAACCTTAAGAATGCATAACTACAATTTATTTCTGCAAGTCATTCCATTAAACCCATAGAAAAACATTTACAAATATTTATAAAGCAAATTATGAACTGTCGATCACTTTTAACATTTTTTGTTCACTGCAGAATGACCCTGTTTTATATTGTACGTAAGTTTACAAGACAACTAGTAGCAGAGTAGTTGTCTTGGGACCACGATGGCGCGACTCCTTGTGATTGGGTGAGTTTATTTTGCAAAGTTATAAGTTAATTAATTACTAAAATATATTTAGTTAGGATAGTTTCGAGCAGTGGCGGATTTACAGTTTTGCCGTGCCGCCCGTAGGCTAGGGTGGGGTTGGATCTTTATTTAACTTTTATCTTCTGAAATCGAATAAGCGTCATCTGAAATCTGCCGCCCCTAGGACGCTGCCGCCCCTAGGCCTCGGCCTATACGGCCTATTGACAGATCCAGGACTGGTTTCAAGAAGTAACGTAACTAATTCCTATGGTTACGAAATAGGCGCGGAATGATAATAATTTAAATCCTATGTTTTTAAGTGTTTGCCAGTTCAGATCCTATCTTTCTTGATATATGATAAAAGTTATTTATGTAGTTTATTTTTATTTTATTTATTATCCAGTTACCAATAAAACAGTGCATTACGGGAAGATGAGTCGTCTCTTGTTTTTTTAAGTTTAACTGAATTTCTTTATTATTATTCTTCTTCATCCAGTAAATATAATTTTAAACATTCTGTAGGTAGATCCTGGCTACACAGGAGTTGCAGCAGTAGGAACGAGAGGTGGGAGTAGTGCCATTATCCGTATTTAACCGACTTTATTTATATTCCCAGTTTTCTCATATGCCTGAGTGCTGGGGTATGGAGCAAGCGAAAGGTCCGCAGTTTCCCCGAGGGGTTTCAGTTTGGAGCCTCCACTGCTGCTTACCAGATTGAGGGAGGATGGTACGAAGATGGTATGTCTTGAAGGGCTATTTAATTTAATGAAATCCCTGGTGGTTTTTAAAAGCTATCTAATGTAATAAATGTATAATAAGTAATTGTATTTCATGTAATAAGTAAATAAATAATAAATAAATAAAATCAAAAAGCAATTAGCAGGCGCGACTGCACATGGAAATCTGATTTTTTCCGAATACTTATTTATGTTTGTACGTTTTTTTAAATGCTATTCAGAACCCAACCACCACTGCTTTTACGGTATTTTTTTCTAAATTCCCTTAATTGAGAACATAACATTAGAACGTTAACATGCCGAGAAAACAACAGTAACACAAAATCAACTCTAATCATTTTTTTTTTTACAATTTTACATTCTACTCTCTACTCTACCAAAGCGCTTTCAGAATTATCTACAGAATCTAAGAAAATGCTTTTTTACAACAGGGAAAGGACTCTCAATATGGGACATCGCAACGCACACCGTTCCGTCCCCAATAAAAGACCAATCCACCGGCGACGTCGCTGCCGACTCCTACCATCTCTATCAACGCGACGTGGAGATGATGAACGAAATCGGTCTGGACTTCTATCGGTTCTCCATCTCCTGGCCTAGAGTCCTACCCAACGGCTTCTCCGACCGGGTCAACCAGGCTGGAGTCGACTATTACAACAATCTCATCAACGAACTGCTCAAGAACAACATCACCCCATTTGTGACGATGTACCATTGGGATCTTCCCCAAAATCTGCAAAGATTGGGCGGCTGGACCAATCCTCTAGTAGTCGACTGGTTTGTGGACTACGCTAGGGTTTTATTCGACAAGTTCGGAGACAGAGTCCGCAGCTGGATCACTATAAACGAGCCGAAACAAATCTGCTTCGAAGGATATGGGAGTGATTCCAAAGCACCTTTTTTGAATATGACAGGGATAGCAGAGTACTTGTGTGCCAAGAACGTTTTGCTTGCCCACGCCAAGGTGTACAGGCTCTATGATGAAGAGTACAGGAAGCTTCAGAATGGAACTATTGGTATTTCGATCAGCTGTACCTGGTACGAGCCAGCTTCGGATACGTTGGATGATCATCAGGCGGCGCTGGATGCTAGGCAGTTTGATGTAAGTAGGCCTGCATATTATTTTAAATCAGTAACGCGAATCATAAACAGTAATTCAGTCTTGCGCTGAATCAATGCAAAAATATTATCTTATTTGGAAAACATACAGTGAAACAATAACAGACAATAAATAACAGCTGCTTAAATCTACTTAAATACACCATTTACATGTTTTTGCATAACAATAAATCAAACGACAAAAGCCAATTCGCTATCACAATAAAGCAGAAGTTCGTAGAAGACTTTCCTTTCTCTAATGCGCTATAATTTTCCAGTGGGGCCAGTACGCTCACCCGATATTCTCCAGAGCTGGTGACTTCCCGACCGAAGTGAAGAAGAATGTAGCGCTTAAAAGCGCTGAGCAGGGCTACCGCAAGTCTCGTTTGCCTGAACTGAGTGCCGCTGAGGTCGCACTCATTCGAGGAACCTCAGACTTCTTCGGCCTGAATACCTATACATCCAAACTAACGTATCGCGATGCGTCGCTAGAGGGAATGTATGCAGTACCATCGTACAATGATGATATGGGTGCCGTGATGATCAAGGATCCATCGTGGCCGCAAGCGCAATCGTCGTGGTTGCAAGTGAGTGTAACCTGTGTTTTGATTTTTCACCAAATTGTCAGACAGGCTAGTAGAGCCAAGTGAGGCTAAACCTAACTAAGCAAGAGTAGTTAATGCTAATACCACCTGTACAATCTGGGTAACTTACCAAAGGCTAATATCACCATGCCTAACACGGAAACATTGATTTTGAGGATGAGAGCCATCTGCGCACACCTATTGCCCGATGAAGCCGAGAAAGCCGCTCACGGCTATCAGCAGAGTCCGTCGAAATATTGGATATCTATGCTGCAATTACACCTGAAAATGACCAGAAAATTTTAATATTTGCATTAAATTCACCTTTTAAGCTTTATTGTTTCTGTGCAATAAAAACTTACTTGATAAGTAAGGTTGCTTGCACCCAGTTCACCCTGAACCAATAACTAAACGCCTGCGAAACAGTCAACAGCAATGAATAAACTCCTTTTTCAGGAAGTGCCTTGGGGCTTCTTCAAGCTGCTCGTAGAGATCAAGAACCTCTACGACAATCCGCCAGTGCTGGTCACCGAAAACGGATGGTCCACAGCTGGAGGACTCCTCGATGATGACAGGATCGGCTACTATAGAAACTATTTGAACGCTCTACTGGATGCTGTAGATGAAGGTTGTGATGTGAAGGCTTACACTGCTTGGTCGCTGATGGACAACTTTGAGTGGAAGAATGGATACACGTAAGTACTTAGCGTTACCTACTTAGGAATATTCTATCTTCTGTTAGTAGGTACTCGTAGATATTTGGCGGTTGTAACTGCGTCAATCTGTCATTTTAATTTCCACCTCCATACTTATTAATTTAATTTCTTTAATTCCATACAAATTATTGGTAGGTTAAGGCGAACTTAATGCCCTAAAACGTTGTCTTTCAGTCAACCTTCGGTCTATGTGGTAGAGTTCCTAGAAAAACTACTCTCAAAAGTTATGTGGCTGCCACAATGTATTAATAGCATAGCAGCTTTTTTAAAGGAATCCTCATTTTCTTACAGAGAAAAGTTCGGCCTCTACGAAGTGGACTTCAACAGCCCAGATCACACCAGAACTCCGCGCAAGTCCGCCTACATCTACCGGGAGGTCATCAGATCCAGGCAGCTGGACATCAATTACGAACCCGAGGACTTCACTGCAGAGTCCGCCAACAGCAGCGGAGAAACTGAGAAGAATAGTTCTAGCAATTATTATTATAAATAATTTGTTAAAGAAATAAATTAATAAATTATAATAAGTACGAGGTGTAGAAATTAATTAGGCAGTTCCTCCCTCGTGATTAATTAACGGCAAGGCAGGGATTCTCTACTTCTTTTGCTTATAACGAAACATTTTCATCATCATCATCATCATCATCATTTCAGGCACAGGACCTCCACTGCTGAATATAGGCTCGGTTCCGGGCTTCGGTTGTACCGGTAACGCCCTGCATCCAGCGCCTTCTATAAAAAATATAAATTTTTTCAGTCAAATTGTATAATGAGCGATTCCTTTGCTGACAACACATTTAAAAAATCTATCCGTTTACGTCACACACAGCTGTCACAAACGTCAAAATTGTTTTGTTTATGTGTCACCGACTGTTCGTGTCTTACATTGTGCTAATTTTTGTGAAAAATGTGTGATATAAACGATAATCCGTTGAAATTGACTGTTAAGTGGAATGGGAAGGAGTACGATATACCGGAGTTTTCACCGTCCGATTCCGTGGCGATGCTAAAAATCGCCATCGAAAATGCGACTGGTGTTCGACCCGAAAGGCAAAAATTGCTCAATGTTAAGTTTCAGGGTAAGAAAGTTCTATTTTTCGTAGAAAATACAACACTAATAATATGCTATAGTAATATTCAAGCTGTATTTTAATAGTACTAAACCATAGTTAACCTATTTTCCTTATAACTACCATCACAAGAAGAACTCTTTATGTAACCGCGAAGACGGCCGATTTCGGCACTTTCTTAGCATTATTCTAATTAATTCCTACAATTAGTAATTCAAGGCCTCGGTTAATACCGTTGAACTTAGTTTCTACTCATTTACTGAGGTTAAAACAGTTCACTACTATTTTAAAACTACAAACAAGTACTTTTGACTTAAAACCAATGATTTAAAAATGAATGGACCACTTATGCAAATCATAAATATAGTAATTGGGCACATCTGTATCCAATCATACTCCAAAACTTTCACCAAGTTAATGATTAACACTTATTGCATCATGATTTTAAGTGAACTTCTTTACTTTGTATTCAAACAAAAACATGAGTTAAACGTGCATTACTATAATAAGTGTAAGGCACATAAAATACATTTACAGATTATGACTATGTCTATCCTATCTAGCTTTTATTTAGACAGCTTTTAAACATGTGTTCAAATAACTGCCGTTTTCATACAAAAATAAATACATTTTATATCAATGCTTTGTAAAAAAAAAATATATCTTTGTAACATTTAAAATTAGTCATGTAAGTATTTATATTAAAAGTTATGTGACATTCTTTAATTAAATGAAATGCCCACAAAACCAACACAAAAAATAGGTATTTATGAATAAATGATCTATTTAATTTCTCCTTATCAAATAGGTAAAGTGGCCACAGATAATTTCACATTATCAGAGTTGAATCTCAAACCGAACCTCAAAATTATGATGATGGGTTCGCTAGAAGAAGCGATACAAGGAGCCAGAACGAAACCGGATGTAGGGGACGAGGTGGTTAATGATTTGGACATTGAAGAGGAAGAAGTAGACGTGGAAAATCAAGAAGTAAGTATATTTTTACTTTTGCTTTGTATTATTATAATATTACAAGTTTTGATCAAAACTATACAGATTTTGACTGACTTGATTTGCAAGATATACAATTCTGTGCATCAGAAAACACATAAGACTACATCACAAAAATTGTATCCTCTATTGATTTAACTAATATGCTTGAAGATGAACATTATCATCAATAAGATTGCGGAATATAGGAGCTCGGTAAACTTCAGAGTATATTTTAGAGCCCGGTCGCCGAGCACGTAGAATTTCGTCCAATATGGCATAAAGCCCTCAACAAAGTACTATCGGCAACAGTGTTAACTGCCCATTGCCAGTCATGTCATCTCGTTCTATCGCAAAGAATCGCCATTTGATTAAAGCGAGAGCAAAAACGGAAATGGATAGTTAACAGTGTGGCCGGCCGTGTGTACATTGAGTCAGATATTCTGCTTTTCTGAATTATGTAGTCTTGTGCTTGTTTGTTGTTTTTATAATTTGTAAATTCTGCTTGTTTCAAATTCACTGTTGACCTAGACTTAGGATTAGACGTTTAGATAAATAAACATTATTCTTATCATTGGTAAAGGTCAGTCATATGACTCATAATCACTTAATGCTGCTCCAATGTTTTATTTATGTCCATAAATGAATAATTTGTGTGTCTATTTCTGTTTGGACAGTGAATACACAATGTAACAGACTTGATTTTAACAAGATCAGGTGTAACAAATTACAAACAATAATATTATTGAGTTCTGCTATCCTCAATATTTAGTTACGTATTATAATTAGTATTTAGTTAAGCTAATACAAAATATTGTGCTTTATTTCCAGATATATTTAGCGAAAATAAATAAAAGGGTGCGAGATTATAAAATTAACGTACTCAATGAACCTCGGCCAGGAAAGAAACTGTTGGTGCTAGACATAGATTATACGTTATTTGACCATAGGTCAGTAGCGGAAACTGGTAAGTTACCTCTTTGTTATATTTTCTAAATATAAACAATATTGAATAAGCTCGATATTGGGCAGTAAAAAATTAAGAATCACTTGTGACTTCTTTAGACAAATTACAAAACGTAACAGTTAATTGCTTCACGGTGTGAAATAACGACCAAAAATCGCTCGAACACCAACTAACTTTTCACGTATTCAATAAAAAAATCCTCCTGTTTTATTCTACAATTTATACCAATCAATGTAGCATTTTAAGTACTTGATACTGGCATAGATAAATTAGTAAGAACCAATGTATAGATCGTTTCATCCACGAAGACGCGCCCCACCATTCTTCCGCTAATGTTTGAGTTTTATCGGTACACGCTAAATTATTATTCATGAGTGCACACGCACACTACAATAATGCCGCTCGGATTGCTCGGATCAAACTCCCCGCACCCCGCGCTTCCCTCGACCAAAAATTGGTGGGGTGCGTCTTCGTGGATGAAACGATCCATAAGATGTTTATTTACTAAAAAAATACCACAAAAAATTAAACATTGACTAATAAATTCTACGTAAATATTTTCAGGTTACGAATTAATGCGGCCGTTCCTCCACGAATTCCTGACGTCTGCATATGAGGACTATGACATAGTGATATGGTCAGCCACAGGGATGAAGTGGATCGAAGAGAAGATGAGGTTACTTGGTGTGTCAACACACCAGGACTACAAAATTATGTTCTATTTGGATTATTTGGCCATGATCACTGTACATTCGGCGAAGTATGGGACTATTGATGTGAGTATGATCATTTTATACCAAGTAACTAATAGACTTATAGGACGAAGCATACTTATCCGTATCAACTCGAGGCGGTCAGTATACTCCATTCTGCAACGCACACTTATACTTATACGTAAACGTCTCGTCTCGCAGATGACAGCGCGATGAAAGGCGATACGGTATTGATCCTTTTTCAGGTTGATAAGTGTGCTATGACCTTAACTGAGTCACTCCCGTATTCACAAACGATGCTTGCTTAAGTGAAGCAGCAAATATAACGCACAGCGTTGAATAGAGTTTTGTGATTGGTTCGTGTGTCACCCTGTGCGTCCACGCGCACTGTGAGACCTCATAGTAATGTTTGTGAATACGGGCGTCAGTGTCTGAGGTATGAGAGCGGCACTGGAGGAGTGATATTAACATAATATGACGTGACAGAGCATACAAATCTGATTTGAGATCTGAAGTCTCGCTGACGTTTGAACGTCACAAACGGCACAAAACCACCTCAGGCACTGACTGGGTTAAACGTTCGACCTTCCTATTAATTTTATAGAGGGATGAATTAGTTTGTCAAACTCAATTGACCAAATTCTGTATTTAGTAGGCACGTTATTATCCGTTTTCACTTCGGTAGGATGCGCGCTATTATATCGTTTTATCGAGCTCGTCTCGTCGTCTAAAATCGACGATAACATTATCGCGGCGTGCATCCTAGACCGGCTGGTGCCCATAGTATAAACTTTGTTTATTTTGCCACTAGATGGCGCTAAATTTCAAAGATAATATTTACATTTTCATTTCGCTGTTACAGGTCAAACCACTAGGCGTGATCTGGGGCAAATACCCTCAGTACAGTTCGAAAAACACTATAATGTTCGACGACATCAGGCGTAACTTCATCATGAACCCAAAAAGCGGTCTCAAGATAAGACCCTTCAGGCAAGCCCATCTCAACAGGGAAAGGGACCGAGAGTTACTGCATTTGTCCACGTATTTGAGGGATATAGCGCAGTACTGCGAGGATTTTGACACTTTAAACCACAAGAAGTGGGAGAAATACAAGCCCGATAAGAATGCGATGCAACAGGTGAGTTATCTTGATAATAGGGATCATTGTGATACTAAGTGACGTCAGACGCGGTATTTCCCTTAGCGACTGCACACATTTGACTACATTGCAATTTCAACTGTAGCGTTAATACTATAAGACATATTATTATTCGTCACCTAAAAATCTCTTGCAGTATCGTCCTGATAATGTGCACAGTCCCATACTCGACAGAGTAACATTTGTGGCAGATTCAATTTCGCTATCGCTTCAAGAAGCGAAGTAGTTACGTACAAAAAGCAATGACTTAGGCTCGGTTGCACCATCTTACTTTAACTTTGACAAACGTCAAAAATCTGTCAAACTCCATACAAAATGCAACGGTTATCGTCAAAGTTACGGTCAAAGTTAGGTAGTGCAACTCAGCCTTAGCGAAGACATAACAGTTGTAACTCCGGAATCGCTTCCCCCCGGCCATTTTTATTGTAACTGTAGCTCTTTGTATTTTTTTATGGCCAGGGCTGTGATAATACAGCCTACAGAGTAACCTATCGTTTACGAAATTAACGCCCGTATTCACAAACAATGCTTGTTTAAGTAACGCAGAAAATCGAACGCACAGCGTTGAATAGTGCTCTGTGATTGGTTCGTGTATCACCCTGTGCGTCCACGCGCACTGTAAGACCTCATAGTAATGTTTGTGAATACATACGGGTGTTAAACTGTCACGAATGTGTGTCATATTTTGAAATTGCAACACTTACAAATACTTACGACATACTAAACTTATATCGTAAGCTCTAAACATATTTGCGCGCGTGGAAACCCATCGCATGTCACGCTGCGCCACAGAATAAGTAATAGTACAGGTACAGAAGGATTACTCCGCAAGACGATTTAAATAAATGCGAGTCTTGCTACGACGCGATACAGTGGAATTCAGCTCGCACAGCACTACGTACCTACAATTTTATTCACCTACAAGTTTTGTCTCTTTCTATCGCGTGCCTCTGAACTCTTCTTACGTTGTTAGGGTTGCTGTCTAGTGAAAAATTAATTAATCTACTTATATGTAATGACAATGAGGTACGTATGTAGGTAAGTACGCATTCATTATGGAAAACCTTGGGAGAGGCCTTTGTCCAGCAGTGGACGTCATTTGGCTGAAACGAACGAACGCATTCTGAGCACTGAGCAGTAGTCATGGTAGGTTAGGTTCCTATACTATCCTAAGAATTATTGATTACCTACATGACCAACATACCTTTCAGCATCTTTGGGAAGCGAAAAAAAAGATAAATCCGGTGTAGATTTCTTTTCGAATTTAAACACCCGAACCCCGCACAATATTTATTTCTTTTTATGTCCATTTTTAAATAATACTTCGATCATAGAATTAGGTACATACTACAACGCACGCCAGCGTCCTGACGGGCGCGCGCGTGACACTCGACTGATATAATACCCGCCGGCGGGGCGCTTCGCTGTAGGTAATTATCGGATGTACCGCGCGGAGTGAGCCAGGCCTGGCTGCGCATTCACTATTCGATATAGATGTGATACAGATATGCATATACGCGTGCATTTTTTAGTTGTTATACCTTGTTATATTTGTCCACAGGCCGGCAGCAAGCGGAAAGCGGAAGACAGCTCGCCGTCCACACCGAAGCAATGACGGTAGGCGCCCGCGAGGCACCGCCTTGGCTCACAAGACTGCTAATACAAGACTTGCGTGTTACAGAACGACGCTCAAAACATGACTCAATATCAGCATAGATTGAGCTTTTGATTACTCAATAAAAACTCATTTATTTATGCAAGTAGGCTTTTAAAAAGCACTTTTACACGTCCCAGTATTATCCCTACCACGGCTTCAGGACAATAAATGGTTGACGTTGAAATTTATTGTTTAGACTAGATTAGGATTTAGGATGCTTGCCGTGATAAAATGTTATGGACGTTTTTAGGCGACAAATGTATGGGCTTATCGCAAAATCGATAAAATACCTCGATAAATGTTTATCGTGGCCTGGCAAGGGTCGGCAACCAGAGATAGGGTTCAAAAGCGACGTGTAAAAGTGCTTTTAAAAAATCTAATGTGTTTATCGTATTTTATGTTGACCTTAATGGACAGTGGCGCCAACTCATTGTAAAAAAATATTAACTCTTAGAGTAGGCGCACACCGTTGATTTTTAGTTGGCCGATAGTTGTGCCCGATTTTAATTTGTATGAAGAATCGGCCAAATCGAATCGGCGTAGTGTGCGCGCTCCCATACATGCCCATACTGATCAACTGCCCGACTAAACTATCGGCCGACGAAAAATCAACGGTGTGCGTCTACTCTTATGACTTACTTTAAATTGCGGCTCTCCAGTTTGAATGGGAAATAAAGTAAGTATTTAAATAATCCTATGAGTTGGCGCCACGGTATAAACGGTCTCTTTAAGAACAGAAAATTGTTACCTTTGGCTTTTCCACCTCAAAAGGTTACCTTGATAAAGTTTAAATCTATGAGTACATTTTAAACCAATCACAGAACAAATTCTATGACTAAGATTGAGTCAAGTTTTGAGGGTAGTTCTGTAATACCACAACTAGTGCGAGTCACATCTACCCGCGTATTCCGTGCGGCGTGTGATGTAATGGACACTTATCACGATATGTAATACGTATTTGTTATTACCCTGTGTTTTTCACTCACTTTTTTAGAATAATATGACTTATAAGTATTCATTCACCTTTTATTTTTATATTCTGCAGCAAAAGAATTGTCTTTATTTAGCAAAGACTTACGCACGTATTCACAAACAATACTATGAGGTCTCACAGTGCGCGTGGACGCACAGGGTGACACACGAACCAATCACAGAGCTCTATTCAACGCTGTGCGTTCGATTTGCTGCTTCACATAAGCAAGCATCGTTTGTGAATACGGGCTTTAGTAAGTCAGCAGTTGAGAATAAAAATACTGTCACAACGCGGGCGGTTACCTAAATATTTATAAACAATTCTTACCCGATTGCGCCAGAAGGAGTGTATTTCTTTCATAAAATCCTTTGCCAGGTAGGTATAGCTTACAACCCGGTCAAGTAAATTGCGCACCTGGCAGCCGTGACGTCACATTGACGCGGCGAACGCGGGGGGTCCGTGGCCGAGTCCCCCAGTATTCGACGCACCCGTGGTCGACGCCCCCGGTCAGTGAAATTTGATTTAAAGCAATTTTTAATTAAATGTACAGTCAGGCACAAAAATGTTTATAAACGAACTATGTAGTTTGTGCCCGCGATGTCCCTATCTATAAACTCATGAAGTTTATCTAACCTTCCGCCAGACACCCTGTATAATAACAATTAAATAACCAGTCTTTAAAATAACTCTACTCTCTCTACATTTAACTAACTACAAATAAAAGTTGAAATTATAAAAGTTTTATTAAGTAGGTTATTTATAACCAAAAATTAAAAACAACATTTTAATTTTTGTAATAACAACAAAATTATTATATTTTTCATTACTTTTCGTTGACTGTACTTAGTGCAAAAGCCGAAAAAAATATGATATTAAATTAATTTAAATCGGGGGCGTCGACCACGGGTGCGTCGAACACTGGGGGACTAGGCCACGGACCCAACGCGGGGACGTGTGCCAGTGAATGCGAGGGAGTCGCATTCCAGCGAAGTGCGCAGAAAGCTCGATCGGGTACAATTTGTATATGTCACCGGAAAATAACAAGACTCGTAAGTTGATCAATTTTCTAGGTAGTTGATCAACTCTCGGAAAATAATAAACGGCAGTTGAAATGTACTATTTAACTCATTGAATTTTAGCTAATTGGTCAACTTACGGTACCTAGCCGTAATTTAATAAATAACTATATTGCTACAAGTAAAATCATCCACAAATGGACCAATCGTTGCCCAGTGTACTATTTGACGGTACACTATTATCCGTCACTTAATACACTTTTCTCTGATTGGTCGACAGCATTAATTATAAGCATTTAGCAAGTGTTTATTCTAGGGATTGCAATTGCTGGATCCAGCATACAGCAATCCAGCTGGATCCAGCGCCTTTTTATACATGCTGGATCCAGCATACAGTGCTGGATCCAGCGATGCGGATCCGCAAACGTATTAATTTCTATTGCTTAATTTCGAATTGCCGCTATTTTCAAAACTGAAAACTGAACAGAAGTTACTGGTACGTTAGTGTGATTAAAAAATCCAAAAAAGTATGAAGAAGCAGTAAAAAAATCTGTCTATTTTCCTTTTTAAAAAAGAATGCGATGCGGCAGGAGATGAAAACTTTGTTAAAACGAGTAAATAAACAAAATATTGTAGAGCCGGTGAAAGTAACCTTAAGATGGAACTTAAAAGAGAGAAGGAGAACTTTAACAAACAAAAGCCAAAGCCCAGTGGTCAATTAAAATAGGAAAAGGTCCTGAAAAAAGAAAGGAGCGTTTATGAGACCGAAGGAGTGCGTGGTGAACATTTATCTATGGTTTATGACTATTTAATCACCCTAACCTAAAACCGACCAGTGTAGAGACAGTGTAGGGCATTCTTAGCAACATAATTATGCAGTTCTGTGCGGTTGGGAGGTCAGACAATAGATAAAAATTGTTTTCTAAGGTCTTTTGTCGTCATAATTTAGGTAGAACTGCCTAATTATATCGCAGAATATTATTTCGGATTCGTAACTTCTATTGATACAAAAAATAGATTGCAGATTAAAATAGTAATTTATTACTGATTAGCCGTATTTCATAGATAGCATAACTCAACAACGCCTGGACCAATTTTACCAATTCTTTTTTTTTAATGTTCGTTGAAGTCCAATGGTGGTTGAATGGTTTTTACGGCGAGAAAATTTCGAATAATTTCCGGAAAAACTCTAAAAATAGCCTTTTTTTCACGCGGGCGAAGCCGCGGGCGGAAAGCTAGTTACTTAATAAAAAAAAGTCTTAAAAATGTCGTCTTTTTATTTTCGTTCCACATGTTGCTGGATCCGCGCTGGATCCAGCTGGATTCAGGTCAATCCAGCAAGAATCCAGCTGGATTGAAAACGCCGCTGGATTGCAATCCCTAGTTTATTCATAGAGCTACAAACACTTAGATATGTTGTTTTAATATTTATATTTTAGAGATAGGGATATTCAAGTTCGTCTATGCTATATTAGTTAAGTAAATGAAAAATGTTTAAAAAAATAATTGGAGCTCAGAGTTTTATTATTGTAAGTTATATTAATAATAAGTATTATAATCAGTTTAATCAGTCAGTACAATCAGTGGGCTAAGTACAGAAAATAATAAGTTTATTTATTTTCTGTAGTACTTTTGTAACTCTGCATCAAAGTGTTCTCGATCGACAAAACTAGTATTGCTCACTGATTGTTCGTTTATTTCTACCACTACAGACTCCATTTCACTCATCATAAATAAAATCACGCGTTATAATAAGAATTATTACCAAACAAAACAACAATTGCTAATTTTACTACTGTAAATAAAGATAATAGATAGATTTATTTACGTTTAAACCGGTAATGGCGGCGGCCGGGTGGCGGGGAGCGGTATAAAAGCACGTGAGTCTTTTAACCAATCAACGTGCACCTTGCCTTTGTCGGATGATTTAACGGCAAGACGCCGTAAATTAATCAACTTACTAAAATACATACGTTAAATAGTACATTTCAAATGCCGTTTATTATTTTCCGAGAGTTGATCAACTACCTAGAAAATTGATCAACTTACGAGTCTTGTTATTTTCCGGTGACATATATGTGCCGCACGCTGGTTTTATCTTTGCATTGCATAACTACTTTGTACAGACAGTAAAGCCCGGTCTGTGAGCACGTAGAATTAATTTTGTCCCATGACCCCAAGCTACCCATCCTTATCGCTCGCGCATAATTATATTGCTGTCGCGACTGTGGGACGGGCGCCCGCAGTGAGTGTGTGAGCGCGACAGCAACATAATTACGCGTGAGCGATAAGGATGGGTAGCTTGGGGTCAATGGATAAAATTCTACGTGCTCACAGACCGGGCTTTACTTTGTATAGATAGTAGATGTGAACGACGTTCTTCCGATATGATATTAGTGACTGTGTATAACGCAATGAAGTAAGTAATATTGGCTGCGTTTGGCGGAAAATAGTACCTACTTGTTAGAAATTGTTAGCAAAATGGCGATTGCCATGGCAACCGTCGGAAACTTTAGCATGTTTTCGGCTAGCACACGTTTGCTAAACAGCCCCCCTAGATAAAACGCACTTTTTGATCGAATCGAAAATCGAATCCGTCAAAACTCCATACAAAAAAGGGGCTTTTCGACCACTTTTCGACTGGTTTGCGATTATAATTTGCACTTTGTCTAGACCAACAGTACTTATTATTATTCTATGGCTAAACTTTAAAAGTGACGTTTCCCATACATTTTTTGACAGTGACAGCACTTACCGCTAAAAAGACGCCATTTTACCTACTAGCGCTATTTTCCGCCAAACGCCCTCATTGTGATTTTGTCTAAAGCCTGGTCCGTGAGCACGTAGAATTTTGTCCAATGACCTCAAGCTACCCATCCTTATCGCTCGCGCGTAATTATGTTGCTGTCGCGCTCGCACACTCACTGCGGGCGCCCGTCGCACAGTCGCGACAGCAATATAATTATGCGCGAGCGATAAGGATGGGTAGCTTGGGGTCATTGGAAAAAATTCTACGTGCTCACGGACCAGGCTTTAAAATATAATTACTACTACATAATCTACATAATACACTGTACAATCGGTAGCACATCTAACGATACATTATGTAAAATAGCACATAATACAACTGTTTAAGATGCAACAGTGCTAACTTAAAAATTGTCGTCAACTCATCAGAAAAACTTCTCAAGTCTCTTAAAATTGACGTTTGATATCATTATCAACCTTATTGCTTAGGAATAAAGTCAACAATCCTTTTGTGTATCTTTTGATAATAATTGATATTGAAATCTGGCAATAAATTATTACTTTTTCCTTTTGTATTCATAATAATTAGTATTGATTAACGTCTTTGACCAACTGATATGATGTTATGATTATTTTTATGTATTTGATATACTTACATAACATAGTGTTCACCCCCAATATCTATACATTTAAATGCTACTAATAATAATGTGAAAGTGTGTCTATCTGATGAATAAATGTCCACGTTAAATACGTCTTGTAGGTCGCGGGTTCGATGCCCGTACAATATGTATAACATTTTGTGTGAATACGTTTGTCTGTACCCGTAGTTTTTTCCTTAGTTTGACACTAGATGGCGCAGTAAAATATGTTTTGGTTCTGTACTGTACTATGGTATTCTATGCATTTGTAATACTTGTGTTCAAAATAAAGAACGGTAAACTATTTTACTTATAATTATATCATACTCATAATATGATAAAATGGCTCGGCATTTTATACATTTCCTAGGTAAGTAGGTACTTAATTATGTAAAATTTCGTATCCGAAAAACGCAAGAACAAAGTTCGATCAAAATTGAGCTTTATCAATATTACATTAAAATATAGTTCTCCACAGTCTGCTGCTGTTGCCATCCTTCTCATAGGACTCAATTCAAGGCCATGCTTCAATAGGACTCAATTCATAACAATTTAGCATGTTGCGTTGCTAATAATTTAGAGCGGTTAAAAAAACGATCCTCCTTTCGCAAAAGCGAAAAAGCTATAGGTAACAGACGATAGCACATCAACATATGCATTTTTGTTGCAAAATCACCTCTATTGGAAGTAAATAAGAGCCCACAGTGTTTAGCTTGACGTGCCGTCGTCTAAAGAGTTTTACTTATTTGACTAAAATTTTACAAAGGAGGAAAAATCCGAAAATTCAGACGAATTTTTAAAGTGGCTTATTGGTAAACTGGAGTTGAAAAGAGTCATTTGAACTAATTGATATTTCTTCTAAAATAAAATGATAAGCGGCTCCAATAATTATATTTTTATCACACTGTGAGCAATACAATATTGATGATAGCTTGTCATAAACTAATGTTAAGGCCAAGTGCTTCTTGTACCTATTTATTATAGAAACGAAGTTGGTTTTAATTATTTAAGTAAGTATTATGTATTTTTTATTATTATGTCTGTCTGGTACAACAAACTTTCGCAGGATTTGTAGAAATGTGATTGGAAATTGGAATTATGTTAAACTACATAATAGCTTAGATTTGTAACCAAGTTTCCCTAACTGAAATAGAATAAATCCTTCCAAGTAGTGTTTGTTTAGTTAGGTGAACATAATAAATAATTTTATTATTTTAGAATAATAATAAAAAGTGCCAACTGGTAGGAAAATGTCAACTGTCAACCGACCGCTCCGAATGCTCGGATTAAAATAATATTTTGTGTTATTCTTGTGCGTCCGAGCCCCTGGACTATATATTTCCCTTCAGTAAGTGGCAGGCCTGTCTTGTGCATAAGGACAGACTCCCCCGTGGCTGTTTTGAGCTGTGTTTTGATAATCTTCAGTCATCATCCAGTATTGACAGTATCCAAGGACGCCCTTTTTGACAACGTGGGTTGCCGTAAGCCAGCCAATAACCGGATGTAATCCAACGCATGCGCTACGGCAACCCGTCACCGTTTCCTCGGCGCGCGCTGTCCACGCATGCGCGGTTCTTCGCTTTTTAGCTGCGCTGCTTAGCAACCAAGCCGACGACGTGACGTGTTGATAACAATGATGACATATGGGATGTTTAAATGTGCTGTGTTTTTATATTTTATTTTATTTTTTATGAGTTTTTGGAATCCTTTTTATTAGTTTAGCGTCATAGGTAATTACTCTATTTGTCTTGACGTGAATGTCGGCAAGTTCTTCAATTCCTGGCAGCGACGACGTACAACTGGTACAATGCCCTCATTGCCCACAGCCCCGGTTTTTTAAAGGTAACCGGGGCTTGAATATACACATTGGCAGATGTCATAAATCCCCTCATGTTTCCTCACCAGCAGTTTCTCCAGCTCCACACCCGGCTAACCAACCTCTTTGGCAAACTCTCGGCAACCTAAAAAATTCACTTCCACTCTTGAAAAGAATCCCTCGTTCTGCACGGCATTCAGTCGCTGTTGCTCTATCACATTGCATCGAGCATGTGATTAGAGTAAACACGACTGAGAGCTGGGCAGAACTCCTAACGTTTTCCTATAGAATCCTACATATCAATCAAAATAATAGCATGTCATTAACACAAAAAATAAAAGAAAACTGCCGTCTAAATCCCTCCGTTCATTCCATTGTTATTCCTCCCTCTCGGCCCCAAAATTCCAATAAATCCATAAAATTAATTGAATCAAAAGTTAGCGATGGTGATCTCCGTGGAGCCGCCAATCTTTTATTTAGCAACGATGTTGTCGCCGTCGACTGCCAGGAAACACTCAGTGCTCTCGAGGATAAGCACCCACCTCCAGCACCGAATCTCCTCCTGCCTCCGCCTCCTGATCCTACCGCTGCCCACATAATCTGCAAAGATGATGACGTATCGTCTGCTATCTTTTCATTCAAAAGCGGGTCTGCCAGCGGCCTAGACGGTCTTTCACCTCAACACCTGAAAGACCTTCTCTCTGTCTCAGTCGGTGACGCTGGCAGAGTATTATTACACAATATGACTCTTTTGGTAAACCTAATGCTATCCGGCGAAGTCCCAGCTGATATTATCGAAATTCTTTATGGAGCCAACTTAATAGCTTTACGGAAAAAAGATGGCGGCATTCGCCCTATAGCTGTTGGCTCCACCCTTCGCCGTATAGCATCCAAAATTTGCTGTTCTCACATTTTACCTACCGTTTCTGCAGAGTTCCAACCAGTACAGCTTGGTTTCGGCGTCAAAGGTGGATGCGAAGCAGCCGTTCACGCTCTCCGTACCTTCCTGTCACTTGACGCCGCGGAGGTGGTGCTGAAGGTGGATGTCAAGAACGCCTTCAACTCGGTAGATAGAGGTGCCTTGCTTTCAGCCATTCATCAAAAAGTTCCTCATATTTACAATTATCTTTGGCAATGCTATAGCAAACCCACAAAATTAATTTTCAAAAACAACCTATTATATTCATCTGTCGGCTGTCAGCAAGGCGATCCTCTCGGGCCCGCTATTTTTAGTTTGGCAATACAACCCATTATTGATTCACTAAATTCAAAATTTAATGTGTGGTACCTAGATGACGGAACTATCGCTGGCGATATTTCATCCGTTCTCTTAGACTTCCACACCATCATTGATAAATTCAAAAGTATCGGACTTGATCTCAATTATTCAAAATGCGAGCTATTTATCCCAGAATCAAAATTTTCACATGTTCAGTTACAAGACATTATTACAAAATTTTCGGCTTTAGCTCCCAATATCAAAATTCTCAATAATACGTCACTCCGTCTTCTAGGTTCCCCTATTTTTGACGAGGCTATTCCGATTTTTATTAATGAACAAATTTCCAAATTTCAGCAGTCCTCCGAAAATATGCTAAAGATAAACCCTCACATGGCTTTGTATTTAATCCGTTTTTGCGCATACGCCCCAAAATTTATATATTTTTTACGTAGTACCCATTTTTGGCTTTTTCCAGGACTACTGTCAACCATTGATAGTTCGCTCAGGGAGACACTCTCCAAAATTCTAAATTGTGCATTTAGCGATAACGCCTGGAAACAGGCCTCTCTCCCTGTGCGTTTCGGAGGACTAGGCACACGTCAGATATCGCATATTGCCCTTCCAGCTTTTCTGTCTTCTGCGTATGGTACAGCCGAACTCTTTAATAAATTACTAGCCCCTTCTTTAGGGGTAGTGGAGTTGGCTCACCTCGCAGAGGCCAGAAACGCTTGGACTAGGGCATGCCCGGGAGCCGATCCACCTACCTCTCTATCGTCTCAGAGGCAGTGGGACGAGCCGCTCTGCTTGCGTTTTCAGAGTGATCTATTGGCTTCCTCCGAAAATGCTGCAGAGCGTGCTCGCCTACTAGCGGTCTTTCAGGCAGAGTCCGGTTATTGGCTACATGCTCTTCCTTCGGCCAATATCGGGACTCTGCTTGACAGGAGTACACTGTCCCTTGCCATTTCCCTTAGACTTGGCGTCAAGACAAACCATCCCCATCGCTGTCGTTGCGGTACTCGCGTCGGTGAGTTAGGACACCATGGCCTCTCATGCCAAATGAGCGCTGGTCGAGTCTCCCGACACGCCTGCATCAATGACGTCATCCGCAGAGCTCTTGTCGCCGTCAATGTGCCAGCAGTTTTAGAGCCTAACGGCATACTCCGTGACGACGGCAAGAGACCTGACGGCATGACGCTCATTCCCTGGAAGCAGGGACGTCCTCTTGTGTGGGACGCAACATGCGCGGATACGCTTGCTCCGTCTCATACAGGAGGTACCTCCCTTGCCGCAGGCGCGGCGGCGGCCTCGGCTGAGTGCTCCAAGCGGCGCAAATATGCAGCTCTCAATGAGAGTTATATATTTGTGCCGTTTGGGGTTGAGACTATGGGACCATGGGGTCCAAGCGCTCGTTCCTTTTATAAGGAACTGGCAAAGAGGCTCACCGAGGTGACCGGTGATCAAAAGGCTGGCAGCTATTTTGGTCAGAGAATTAGCCTGGCCATTCAACGTGGCAATGCTGCCAGCCTTTTGGGCACGATTCCTGACTGCGGCGCTGGGGGTGAAGTATTTTTTATTTTGTAAATAGTTTTTATCATTAGTAATTTTTAAATTTTAGTTTTTAGTCATTTTAAGTTAATGTAATATTACAAATAAATATTTAAAGACAAGTTAAAAAAAAAAAAAAATTAAAATTTTATAAAAAGTTAATATATAAAATAAAGTTTTTTATTTCATATCCATAGCACGTGCAATAGTTTCGCAGATTTTTTCCAAAAACCATATCAAAAGGCGCCTTTTTCATTCGGCATGCGAAACCCTTGGTCGGTTTTTGTGATCGTAAATTATGACATGACTGTCCCCATAAAAAATGGCCCCAAAAAACATAGTTGTGCCATTAATCCACCTAGGTAATGCGACTTCTACTTTTCAACTCAACTGGGAAAAAAAAACGTAATACAAATAGGTCCAATGGGACATCCTTGTATAGCTCCTCTACTGATATGTCTGAGAAAGCCGTACAAAAGATACCTAATTAATTTTTAAGACATTCTTTTCAACTCATTATTTTACAGGAAAACCTAAAATAAAATTACTTAATACAAATCAATATTAAAATTTGTTTTCGATTACATACCTACATTGTTCGTCTGCCTGCGCTTAAACGAAACGAACGAAAAAAGGGCGTTTTTTGGCACTTCGCCATGTATGGTCAAACCGAAATAAACTTTAAAGCACACACAATATAATTCCAAACTCAACCACTACAGATTAGAGATGTACAAAGTACTTTTTTATCATAAATATTTACATCATTCACCGATTATTACTCTGTTGTCTTATCTATCAATAATTTTGATCCATAAATTCGACGATTTTGATCATTTGAAGTGAGTAATTGATAATTTTAATTGCGCTCGAGTCGAAAAACATTATCTACAAATCCTACCTTGTGTGACATTTGGGCAGGGCCAGATTTTAGGGGAGGGCAACCGGGGCTACAGCCCTGGGGCCTTCACAAAAGAGGGGCCCCCACAAAAACTTCTTTAAAAAGAATCAAATTCAGGGTAGTAACTTACTACTTTTCCTTTGACATTTTTTTCGCTCTTTGAAATTAAATGAAATTCAAATTATAGCCTGACCAGGAACATAAAAACCCTCGCCATGTTGCGGAAAACTAATGGTACTAATTTCTTATAATGGCAACAGTAACTGAAAACTTCATTGACATGTCACCTTGCATGTCAGTCTATTGCTGTCAAAGTGTAAACAAACTTTATTTTAAATGTGCGCAATTGATTTTGTGAATTAAATTGCTAAAATCTTTTTATAGTCGTGAAAGAAAAGTGGTTCACAATGTGTTAAAGTATTTGTCGAAGAGAAATACTAAGGGTTCGGACAATATTTTCATTGAATAATTTTTCCGACACGGGTGTCAAATTGACTGACATGTTTATCGTATAGTACAGTCCACTATGAAAATTAGCTGTGGTTTGTTTCAACTACCTATTTTAAAGTTTTTTGACACTTTCTAAGTGTTGAATTTTATGGAATTGGGAAAGAAGTACCGAGTTTGAAGCGTTCATGAGCAGACATTGCAGTTGAATATTCAAGTTCTGAATTTGATTATTGATGAATAATAAAATAAATCCTACTAGCTCGATTGATGTTTTCATTTAATTTATTTAAACCAGGCTACCTATAATATTATTTTTTCGTTAATTCATGAAAATATCAAATTAGCCCGTAATCCAGAATCCTGATACATAAAGTTAGCCTATTAATTTAACACAGGTACGACTGTACTCAGTGTTGCACTATCAAATGCAATTGACGCGCCTCTATGCCAGGGTTTTTATGTTCCTGGTCAGGCTATAAAATTGTTTATTTGCATACCTATTGAATACTCGATTGAAAGTGCCATCCACAAAGACGCGCCCCACCATTCAATTTTTGAGTGTTATCGGTACATGCTAATTAAATTAGCTATAGGGAATAATCAGCAAAAAGTAATACCGTAATAATTATATGTAATATCAATATTTCTTCGATATATTTGCATGCTATTGTTGATGGCTGGATAGGTGATCATATTTTGTTATTTTCGACCTTCTGTACACCCTATTCAAAGACAAATAAATATTTCTATTTCTATATTTCTATTTCTTATGAGTGCATACCTACTACATAAATGACGCAGACGCTCGGATTGCTCGGATCAAACTCCCCGCACCCGCTCACCGCGCTCCCTCGAGGGCCTCGACCAAAAATTGGTAGGCCCGTCTTCGTGGAACGTAGATGGCA
The DNA here is from genome assembly GCF_963855985.1 of Ostrinia nubilalis. Lineage (NCBI taxonomy): Eukaryota > Metazoa > Arthropoda > Insecta > Lepidoptera > Crambidae > Ostrinia > Ostrinia nubilalis. The sequence goes on along the minus strand of NC_087111.1, from coordinate 3,503,066 downwards.
CTATTGGAAAATAATTTGGGCCTAGGGGGCCACTCTTTTGTTGCCCCGAGGCCTCCAGACCTCTAAATCTGGCCCTGCATTTTTGGGCATGTTTCATCATACCCGCATACATACATAGTACCTACCTACCTACCTACCGGTTTTGTTGTTGAAATTATTGAGAGAGCTTGTCAGAAAGGTTATTAAAAGAAGTGAGTACTTAGTTGTGAACGACTGTCTGTGGTATTTTTAGTTACACGCGCCCACAGATACACGCGCCATCCGGTATCAGTGTTAAAATTAGTCATCATTATAGTAACTCAGTTCAGTTCATTATTACTTACAACGAAAATAACTACTAATACGCAACAACAGTGTTGAAGATTATAATAACTTAAAATTATTTTGTGAAAGTTTTATAGTAAGCTTGGCGAAGCGGATTTATACAGAAAAATAATACCAACTTGAGTAACTCATCAAAGTTATGAAAGTTTAACACAAGGAGTACTTGGAAAGTTTTTACAGTTTATTAAAATTTGACCTCTACAAGATGAGTCTCCCTATAACAAACCAACCCACTTCCACTGGACCAGCTGAAGTGATTGCTACAGCACCAGAAAAACATGATTTAGAAGAATCCATTCCGCAAGATCCAGCTGTTAGTGAGGAAGAACAGAAGAAGAGACGGAGTCAAGCCGATGATCATTGTGACTGTTGTTATTCAGGGTACTATGACAGTACTAATGATGGAATATTTTATTACTTATTATGTCATTGGATGTTAGATTGTTGTAATGGTTGTTGTCATTGGTGGTGCACTGATAATAGTAACGGGGCGGACAACAGTGGTGATTGCTGCGACTGTGGAGGGGACGAATGTGACTGTACGGGCTGTTGTGATTGTGGGGACGACGGCTGTGACTGTGGGGACTGTGACTGTGACTGTGGGGACTGTGACTGCGGAGATTGTGATTGTAGCTGCTTCAATTAATTGAAAATATTTATGACTCATACTGAAAGACCCACACTTGTTTGCCGGATGGCCACTGCTCCAATAATTAGATGACACAAGACTGAAATATTTTGAATTCCAGAAATTATTAATACTCAGGTAAGAGTAGACTTAAAAGTATTTACCACAAAGAAATATTTTATTATTAATTATTTGGTAAACAAGTATTATTTTTAATACTAACTTTTTTAAAGTATGTAATAGGGTAAAGATAAACACTCATTCTGAAACCGTATAAAAATTAATATAAAAAAAATATAATACTCATTGGTCTTATAAATCTTGCAATTTATAATTAAAAAAAATGAGTCATTTTTAATTATTAATAGCTATTAATTACAGTTTGAGAATTCATTAATAGCTATGTTGGTTGACTATTTAGATCTTTTAAACTAAGTCCTGCTGGTCCTGCATGATTTAATAAAATAAATAGTATTTTAATTGCTTTTTAAATGAGTAGGCATTTTATGATTAAATGCACTTCATTATTTTTAAATTTTATTATTATGTATTTATGCATGTACTTTTAGAGAGTATGGAGAAATTTCGTAAACGAAGCTCAAATTAAAATAATCGATGTTGCTCTCTTCTATTCAGCACGTGTGCATTTGGTGCATTTGATTAATTTGATTGAATCTGAATAATTCACTATTCCTTTGTTTTATTTACTTTAGAAATGTCAAACTGACATTAATGACAGGAGGTCGGCTGGTAAACTTTTGGCCAGTTTATTTTTGTGAGAATTTTTAACGCTCAATTGAATTAAAATAATTACAGACACTTGGCTAAGTACTGTACTGAATGTTATCACTCACAAGTGAAAAGTTTAAGTTGTCAGATTCGTAGTACCACCTACTTATAAGTACATAGCTGGACAACTCATTGCATCAACAAGTGGCATGGCATCTCAACAAACTTAAGTTAAGCCGAAATTCGTTTTTTAACATTGCAGCAGCATAGGCTTGCAAACATGCATTTAATAACCCTATAAATCTGTCCTAAACAGAAACAATTTGACCATAAAGTGGCAATTTAGAGTTAAAATGACTCAAGTGATAACAACTCAACCAACTTCAAACAAAACAGTGAAACTCTACTCAGTTGTAGAAGATAATAGAAATGATGAGCAGGATCATGATGTGATGCAACCACTTAACGAAACAGGCACTGATAAAAATATGAGATACGTTGAAGATGATAGGAACAGTGAAAATTCTGAGACATCACAAGAAATAGATTGCTGCTTCCACATTTCAGACGATAGTCCGTTGGCAGCATTTTGTTTGTGCCGACTCCTTTCTAATTGTCTTGTACACTGCGGACAGTGCACAGAGGCTTGCTGTGAAAATATGTGTTTATGCTTATTCGATAATCGCACTCCTGGATGTGAGTGTTCAAATCCTTGCTGTGGGCCTGGTCACTGTTTTTGCCGTAACCTTGGCCGATATTTCTGCCGTGAAGCAGATTGTGGGTAGTGCCTTTATGCTCGATCACAATGTTTAATATTAATGGTCAAATAGTAGTCTTTTTGCTACAATAGAATAAGTAAATTTGTAATCGTGCTCAAAAACATGTATTTTAAATTGATTATGCTCACAACTTTGAAGTTATTAATTCAGAATATTATTGATTTGTCCAAAGGACGGTATAAATATTCCAAAAATATTTGTAAAAGGCAAATAATTAACTTATTTGTTGGCTAAGTTTAAGTGATGACCTATTTTTGTTTAGATCTTTTAAGCATAATAAAGTTTGTACAAATGTTTTTGCAATTTATTGTTACGTACAATTTTTTTAGTAGTAATTTTTATAATATTTTACTTTTTTAGCATGTTTTCATAACTTTACTGTAAGACTTTTAAAATATTATATTAGATGCTTCCATGTATAATCAATTAACACTTTATTGTAATGGATTAGAAGACACTGTTATAATAATGCATTTATATTTTTGAAGATGCTATTTAAATTTTGTATTAAAATTTCTATTTAGTATGTAGGTACATAACAATTTTTAAAATTATGTTAAGCTCAAATCTTAATATGACAATATTTTGTAGAACTTTTAATGGTCCATTTTGTGGTCTTTTAAAAACTAATAAAAAAAACACATTAAATGTGCGAGACTCGACATTACGAATCTATGTTTGGGTCATTCCATAAAAATCTGTAAAATTCCGACGTCATTTTGTCCTAAACTTTTTTAAGATGATTTTGAATACTTTATTAGTGTAAATTATAGTTTATTTATTAATTATGTTATGTCTAAAAGGGCCAGTCACTTTATGCTTTATTTTAGGAGAAATTATAATTTTCATTTTTTTCATACTACACTACTCCTATATGACTTTTAATAAAGTATAAAATTTAAAACCTTAACATTTATAGATAAGTTATTATACTTAATGTAGTTGTTTTGTTATTATCACTATATAAAAAATGTCATTCATTAACCACAATTTTAGTCCCTAGTGCCATTTAAAGCTAGGGCCTGACGGTCTAGGGACTGACGATTTGGCGTAAAACTTAACACAAATGCAGATTCACTTTATTTTATAAGATGCTTAATACGATGTACTGAAAATAGCCGAAAATCCACACGTAAATACTATTAAATTATATACAATTTCCTATTGTAATCAATAAAGCTACTCAACTAGGGACTGACGAAGTGACTGGTTCAACACATGTTTCCACAACAACTGGCACGTTTGCACTTATTCAAAAAACGGCTGCCGCAAAGCCAGTATGGTCTGAGGATAACTTCGTATCGTACTTAAAACTCAACTAAATGTCATTCACTCTAAATACATCGCTCACCTAGCAGTATAATGGCACATTTACAAAAAAAGCGAAATTGAGTTTTTACGGCCTAAGTGTTTAGGAGTGTATAATTTATAAAGTGGTAAAACGGCACGGTGTTAATTTTACTATTTGTCGAGAGAGGGCGTTCAGTGTCATTGTAGCACTTGCTACGTTCCCCCCGCTTCCGCGCATAACAACGGCTTATTTGTCAGTTGTGCGGGGCGCTCCGCGAGTTGCAATCGCTTCTAAATCTGTGTTGGCGTAAGTGGCAAATGTGACATTTTATTAACTTAGTAAGTTAGTAGAAAAACGGTACATTTGACAAGAGAAGATACGTCATGATTAAACTTTATTTTATTTGCTATAGTTTGATTGTTATATTTGACCACAATCGCACCTGATGTTAAGTGGGATGCAGTCTAGGATGGTACATATCTGCCCTGTAAGTGCTTTATTCACTCTCGCCTTGAAGAGGCCCGGAATATAGTTTTCGGGAAAGACAGCAGCAGGCAACGAATTCCAGTCCCTAGCTGTTCGCATTATAAAAGAGTCATCGAAACGCTTAGTGCGCGCTGGTGGAATGTCAACAATATAGGGTTGGTACGCTAACCTGCGTCTGGTTCCCTGGAAGAGGGCTGGTGGAATTAATTCGTGTAATTCTTTCGCACATTCTCCGAAGTGTAGCCTGTAGAAAACCGATAGGGATGCTTCCTTACGGCGATCGTCAAGTTCCTGGAGCGCCGCTTCAACAAGGCTGTCGATAAGTCTTCTGGCACGCCTTTCCACCGAATCCAAAGCAGCCAAATGTTTCTTGGCAGAGCCGTCCCAGAGGTGGCAGCAGTATTCCATGCAAGGTCGGATCTGTGCTTTATAAAGCTGCAGCCTTTGCTTCTTGGAGAAGTACTGCCTTGCCCTCGAGAGGATAGTTTTTTGGCAGCTGTTTTCGCTATGGATTCGATGTACTCGCCAAAGTTCAGCTTGCTGGACATTTCAATGCCCAAGAGTTGCAGTCGCTCGGTGATTTTGACAGGCACACCTCGGAATGTTGGAGCCATAAGAAATGGACTTCGTTTTGCGGAGAACAGACACGCCTGTGTTTTTGACGCGTTAAATTGGACCAGGTTGGCATCGCCCCAATCAGAGACATCCTGAAGGGCCAAATTAAACGTTCAATTAAGGACTCACGACAAGACTCGACCTCACGCCTGTTGGCTTTTGCGTTGGATATATAATTGGCTGTCACTGTCGTGTCATCTGCGTACCCAAAGGTGCCGGGTTTGAGCAGATCGTTGATATGCAGTAGAAAAAGAGTTGCAGACACACGGCAGGACACGTTCCATTATCTTGCAGAGTATAGACGTAACAGAGATGGGTCTCGTAATCAGATCTGGGTTGGGTCAGCACGACTGCCCTTTTTAGGTAAGGGCTGTACGTTTGCAAGCTTCCATGATTTAGGGACTAGTCCAGTCTCAAGTGAGAGTCGATACAGGCGTGTCAGAATAGGAGACAACTCCGGCGCACAGTTACGCAGGACAATTGCCGGAATTCCGTCGGGTCCACTGGCTTTATTTACGTCAAGAGAACGCAAGACATTTAAAACCTCTCTCTGCCGTATGCGGACCTCACGCATGGTGGAGGAGGCAGGGGGTAATGAGGGTGGCGTTTTGCCTGCGACGTCAAGACGTGAGTTATCAGCGAACAGGGTGGCAAAAAGGTTCGCCTTTTCCTCAGCAGAGTGAGCCAGTGAGCCATCGGGTTCCAGCAGTGGCGGCAGGCTGGGGCGACAGAAGTTTGATTGGATGGCCTTGGCAAGGGACCAAAACGCTTTGGACCCGGCTGGGTAAGAAGCAAGTTTGGTGCCAATGCGTCCAATATGATCATAGCGAGCCCTGCGTAACGCCTTTTTGCAAGACTTGGAGGCTTGGTTGTAGGCTTTCTTCAGATTGCGAGTGTCCGGTGAGTCGCGCGTTCGAGCATCAGCCCATGCCAGAAACGCTGACTGCTTACACGCTTCAGCATGACGGCAATCAGCATCGAACCAAGGGCGAGCTTTGCTACCTGAGGCGACGTCTGAGTAAGGAATGAAGAATTCCATACCCAGGCGTATAACTTCTGTTATGGCATCGGCCCAACTCGTTGGGTCTCGAGAAGAAAAGCATGCCGGCCTCCAAGGGAAAGATGCGAAAAACTGACGCATCTCGTCCCAATCTGCCGACTTGTATCGCCATACTCGTCTTACTCCACAAGGGCCACGATCAGATGGGGAGTATGTCGATACAGTTTTCACCAGGCAGTGGTCAGAAGTTCCAAGAGGAGCAGTAACCAGGATGGAATATCTGTCTGGATCAGATGTCAGCAGAAGGTCAAGGCAGTTGGCTGTGTGAGTGTCGACGTCCGGGACCCTGGTTGCACAGTTTATCAATTGGGAGAGATCCAGCGTCAGAGCGAGTTTACGTGCCTCTCTCCCAGCGTGGTCGGTCACCTGGTATGGAAAGAGCCATTCCTGATGGTTATATATATAGGTTATTATAATATTTTAGTTAAACTTTTTATTGTATGTTGATTTCAAATAAAAACTTTTGTTTTCTATCAACCAATTGTCTTTATTTCTAGTTTTCACATCCTGTTTAATTATGGCTTTGGGGCATATATGACATTTTTGGAAGTTGTTAAAAAGTATAACGGCACAATTGCATGGTTCTTCTTCTTCTTTGACTGCTATGAAGTAACTCCTGGAAACCTGAAGTGGATTTTTTTATCCCTAAGTATCTATTAAGGTCTATACTAGTTGCTAAAACCATAAAATCCATGATAAAATGTAAAATGAACTCATAACTTCGTTTCAAACATTTGTAAAATCTTTGACCCTCATTTCTGTAAAATAAGAAAAAAGTAGATGTGTCATTATACTGCTAGGTGAGCGACATATTAAAGCGCAAAATTATAAAATCAGTGCTTGCCGAGGGAATGACGCTAAAAGCTGTGGACACTTTTTCAACTTAAGAAAATCAAATTATTCTTTATTGAAACCGCAAAATATTAATAGAATTTGGTGAAATGTACGTTTAAATAGATTATTCGTTAATTAAAACAAAGGATCAAGTTGATGTTTCTATAAATATGGATTCCAAAACACAAACTTTTGGAGTACTGACCTGCCTAGGGAATGACGTTTTGGGTCACTTAAAATGAATTTAAGATTATTTTTAAATAGTTTTAAAAAATATAAATGGGTGATGATTAAAACACATTGCGAGCTGTTATTTAACAATTTTGGAATAAAATATTACCAAATATTCCATGTGAAATGTGGCGCTGACTAAGAGTTGACATATTTTTGTGGAATGACCCGTTTAAGAATTTTATTTTATACTGTTCTTTATTATTTACATGTTGCTGTTGATTTACAACAAATTATTTACTGCATTAATAAATTGTTATATCATAGTAATGTTAGTTTTATTTAAATTCTTTAAAATAATAAGAGGGACTATTCATGACGTCGCGGCTGCACGCACACGAGGCGTGTTCGCTGCGTGGAAACGTTTGTAACAGGGTTATGGTCTGGATATCCGTAACTGTAACCGAAACTATGGGATATCCGAAATAAAAAAAAATATCCGTGACCGAAAACCGATTTAAAAGTTTCGGATAACGGCGGAGTCTAAATCTTAATATTTGTTACTTGTCTGGCATTTCCTGGCCTGGCACCATCTAATATCCCCGCCTGTTTTACCGTTAGGTGTCGTCATAGTACATAAAGTGGCTATGTGTCGCGCAGCTATCTTGCTATTTGAATTTTGCATTTTTAAGTTCTAATATCCATAACCAGAATCACTGCGTGGCGCCCTGAGCGCTTCAGCGGGACTTCAGCTCCATCCCAAAAAAAATAAAAAATATCCATAACCATAATTATCCGAAACTTTCGGATAATCCGAAATGATTTCATATCCGTAACCGAAACCAGTATAATATTATTGTAATATCCGTAACCGTATCCATAACATCCCTGTAATCCGCTAGTGTGGCAGGGCAGGGCCCTAATAGGCATAGGTAAGTATACGCACTCTTGATGGCAGCTTTAACTCACTGATGCCAATTGGGAGCCACAGGAACCACAGCAGGAACTAACTTACAGTGACGTCATCGCTCACCAGGAGCGCAAGTACGGTAGCTGACTTTCGCATCACGATCTATAAAGCATTAAGTCCGCCATGCGTGTAAAAGTTTAAGTTAGGTAACTTACTGCTTATTTATCTACTCGTATATGTACAAAATAAAAAGGATTCCTTGTACTGCTTAAAATTTATAGCAATCCAACAACTTTCTTATGGTGCGTCCAGACTAGGCGCACGAGCTCGCGCGGCACGCTGCTGGTTATCCTGCTCGCCCTGCTCTTGAGTGAGCAGGATGTTGAGTTTGCCGCGCGAGCCCGTGCACCCAGTCTGGACGCACCTTTACAGAAACAATGTTATACCGTTCTATTCATGAATAAATAAATTAAAAAATATATATTTTTATACGTACCTACGTAAGCATAGTATAATAATGAGTACTTAAGTATGACGTAATTAAGCAGAGTAGCTTAAGTTACTTATTTTATGTTCGATAGCAACTTAGCAAGTTCGTTTCGTCCAAATTAATGACGTCCACTGCTGGACAAAGGCCTACTCCAAAGGATTTACATAACTACCGGTCCGGCGCTGCTCGCATCCAGGTTCTACCAGCGACCTTCACCAAATCGTCGGTCCACCTAGTGGGTGACTTGCTCATGTTACGTCTTCCGGCCAGTGGTCGCCACTCGAGAACTTTTCTGCCCCAACGGCCATCAGCTCGCGAGCTATGTGCCCCGTCCATTGCCACTTTATTTTAGCAATTCTGCGGCTATGTCGGTCACTTTGGTTTTCCTACCAATCTCATTTCTGGTTCGATCACTTACACTGAACTTAGCAAGTATCTAAAAAATACACAGTTTTAACTAAATTGAAAATCCCTTGGTTAATTACGTGTGGTTTTGGGAAATTAGGATGTTATCTATGCTGCGGTAATGAAACCATGACCTCAGATTAGATGTAACTCGCCAATGATTGGCGAGAACAATATCATAAACTGATTAAAATATTTCACTAGTAAGTCCTAAGCTCTGGCAGAATTAGGTTGGTTGTGATCATAAAAAACTTACAGAGAAAATTCTAACTTATTAATCTTTAGAAAAGTAGTGAAAGTTTCGTGCTGATAGAATGTAGGTACCTAATTAATGTAGGATAGGATCTAGGTACTTAGATCTTACTCATCGGAAAGAATTCCTAAATTGAAAACAAACTCCTAAAATAAAACAAAACAAAGTACATACCTTACCTACCTAGTAGAAAACTATTGGAGTGTAACCAAAATGGAGAATAACAAAATGAAGAATAACCAAATGGAGAATCACCAATTGGGATTGAAAGTCCTAAACGTTGTAGCAGTTCAACCGAGAACCAGATCTAAAGAAGCTGATGATGACAAAAAAACGGTCGAAGAACAAAACAAAGAACAATTGGAGTTGAACCAAATGGAGAACATCCCATTGGCGTTGAGAGACGCAAATGTTGTAGCAGTTCAACCGAAACCCAGACCTGAAGAAGTTGATGATGACAAAAAAACGGTCGAAGAACAAAACAAAGAACAATTGGAGTTGAACCAAATGGAGAACATCCCATTGGCGTTGAGAGACGCAAATGTCGTAGCAGTTCAACCGAGACCCAGACCTGAAGAAGTTGATGATGACAAAAAATCGGTCGAAGAACAAAACAAAGAACTATTGGAGTTGAACCAAATGGAGAACATCCCATTGGCGTTGAGAGACGCAAATGTTGTAGCAGTTCAACCGAAACCCAGACCTGTAGAAGTTGATGATGACAAAAAATCGGTCGAAGAACAAAACAAAGAACTATTGGAGTTGAACCAAATGGAGAACATCCCATTGGCATTGAGAGACGCAAATGTTGTAGCAGTTCAACCGAGACCCAGACCTGAAGAAGCTGATGATGACAACGAATCGATCGAAAACGAAACTCATCCATCAGAGAATAACTTTGAAGCCACGGATGCAGACGAAAGTGCGACGAATTCGAGACTGACAATCGCACAAAGGATTCTGGAGGAAACCTCCAAGATTTTTGCAAGCATAGCGCAAATTTGGGTCAGCTGCAGTGAACAGTGTCCGGAAGATGGATGCTGGCATAAATGCTGCATAGATTGCGAGTGTTGCAGTGATGACAGTTGCTGGAATTCGGGAGAATGTTGTGAGTGCGGTGATGAATGTTGTGAGTGCGGTGATGAATGCTGCGAGTGTGGTGATGCATGTTGTGGCGATGGGTGTTGCGGCGATGGGTGTTGCGACGGTGTTTTCGACTGTTGTTGTGATTGTAATGAATAAACAATTTAGATTATTTTACTAATTTTCTGTAAAGGACCATTTCAGAGTAAGTGCTTACACACAAGACCTACAGCTTACAGATTAACTTACCACCTATTAGGCCAGTAGAATTAAACACAAAATTGAATTAAATCGGAAATAATTCCTACAAAAGATTTTATTGCTTTAATGATTAATGGCTTCATTGGTTGCCCATAAAGACTCTCCTAGGTTTTCGACTTCGACGGAGTTGTGCTTAAGTGGTGGGGGCCCCCGAAAGGGGCGTTTTTTCGGTTTTCCGGTTATACCGCGGTTTTTGGACAAACCGTTCACGTGCTTATCTTCGACAAAGTAGAAAATGTACGTATAATTAATAACCCTCCCATGCCTTGTGCTTACACGTGTAAAATAATGAATAGGTACACATTAATTTACTTTTAACTTAGAATATGTAGGTAGGTCTATTCAGCATTACAAATAATATTTATTTATTTATATTATTATGGTTTTAAAAAGACCTCCCCAACCCGTCTGGCCAGCGCGCGGGGCTTTGGGGAATGTAGGCCAAATACTACACTTGCCTCGTAAATTGGAGGGTCGTGCTCCTGCGATGGACACTAATGACTGATGATGATCAAAAAGAAAGCAGAATACTTTTTGGTAATATTTTAATATTATCACACCGATCACAATACACATAAAATGACTAGAAATAGTAAGACAACAATAAAATTTGAAATTGCTCATCTATGAGTATTATAGATTTGTAATAACCATGTAATTTAATATACAACATTTAATTGAAATAACGCACGATTTTTAGAAGTTTGTGGATGTTAATTATTTTTTAATTTGATGTCTTAATCATCTATACTCATAATCGTAACTCATTTTAGGAAACGTAGTACTGGAGTGTTTTGGACTCTGCATCATAAGAACACTATTTCTGTAAACTTTAATACCTACTCAGTTAATTATTATCTTTTTTATTTTGCGTTTATTCAATTACACGTTGTAGATAATTCTAATATTTAAGTACTATAGCATAGTAATGACTAAAATAGAGCTAGAATAGCCATAGTTACGAGATAAAGACGGCTGTATACCCATAATTTTGTAAAACCAAGATTTCAAATTAGATGACCAAACAATTCCAACATGATTTTTTGTGTTGTTTTTCATCATCGTTTAAGGAAAATCTTCAATCAATCGTTTTATAAGTACCACTTATTGGGTAGATACCTACACTAACTTATTTATGGCACACACACCACCGAAAAATACAGAAGTTAGAACGACTTATGTAAATTAAGATGGCATTTTTTAGTAAACAAATAACATAATTATATTGTTATTTAATGCCGCCTGTAGGTAGGCCGTCCTATATACAGGGTGAAATAGTAGGTACTTTTCATTTTGAGTGGTGTACAATAGGATAAGTAATAAACAAAATATCTATTTAATGCTATTTAAACGCATATTAAGGGTCACTTTGGGTATACGACCTAGAAATATTGAAATACTTAATAGTTTTAACAAATAGTAGCTAGTTGGCTGACACAGTAATTTTACAATTGATAACTTGTTTATAAAGCATTTAACATGGGCCTTTTAGTGTAGACTTCCTTGATTTGGGTAGTTGACACCTTTAACTAATAATTCATGGCACAACTTCTCAAAAACATTAAAAGCTAGTCCTATAAAATTTTAACCAACTGGTTAATTAAGATTTTTAGTTGCTTTAAAAATATAGTTTCATCGAGTTAGTGAACAAGTCATTGCTGGTGTCGAATTATTCCCATTCTCTGTAAACCAATTGCCCTCATATACAGGCACATTAAGAGCTATATTTACTTTGCTCTTTGTACCTACCTAGGTGTAACGATCTACTTCAAATTGATCTATATATTTTAAGTATTGTCTGACTACACGATTATGTAGTTAAGTCAACGCCAACAGAATGGAATCTTTGAAACAAATTTTGGTATTTACTTAGTTACCATAATCTGTTGACACTGACTACAATAATGTATGAATAATTACTTTTATAGGATAATTTTATGCATAATCTATAACATTTCTAAGTATGTATACAGATTACAGTGTACCTAGGGGACACATGGCAAAAATCAACAGTGAAATCAAATCACTGTTGATTGTTGTTGTCAATAAATCAACAATATATAAATATTATGATGAATATTACTACTTTATCGTAAATTGAAATTAAATTGCCTAGGAACTCTAACTCATGAGTCACAACAGCAGGTATTAGTAGTACATTTTTAAAGCCAGGAATTTTCCGAGAAGTTTATCGATGGACAACTCACAGAGTAGTGTTATAGATTTTTTTTTAACTCTGAATCACTGTTTGATTTTTGCCAAATTGTTCCATACACCCACATACATACATATTATATTTATATCATAATTCATAATAATTTGTAAAGCTATGTGGAAGTATGTTGTGTTATTATCATTCTGTGTATAGCAGCACTAGCTAAGAAGAAACAGAAAAACTATATTTTGAAAAAGTTAAACATTTACAAACGGCTAAAATTCAACATCTATAAAACTTCGACAATACAAATTGCAAATACAACACACCCAAATGACTTTTAAGTACATATTACATAGTATATAGCTCAAAAATATTATATAAAATAAATTTTCAGACGATATTTACGAACACTTGTATATTTAAACTATGTTAATATTATTTTAATGGAATGTAAAATATACATATTAATATATTTTTCATTACTACACACGAAAAATAATATTTTTATTTTACAATCATAAAACTACCACGATATTGGATTAATATGTATTTATGTTATCGAATTGAAATAAAGTGCTCGTAATACCGTCTAATATAATTATATTCTAATTACATTAATATACATTTTAATATACTATATCTTTCTATTTTAACTGCAATAATATACCTAGTCCTTAAAATATTTAAAGGATATACAGGGTGTTAGGTAAATGGGTATATGAGCCGACACTAGCCCATGTTAACATGGGCATATAAATGGTATGGTGAAGTCAGAAAATTGATATCATCATTTATTTTTTTTTAATTTTCATACAAAATAAATTTTATAAAATCCGATTGGTATGAAAATTAAAATACTTAAATTTAAGATATCAATTTTCTGACTTCACCGTACCATTTATATGCCCATGTTAACATGGGCTAGTGTCGGCTCATATACCCATTTACCAAACACCCTGTATTATAGGTACTCTCATTGTCCGGATTTAACTTAAAATAGGTTAAAAATCACAATGCAAATGTATATTTTTCTAAGTGTACATTATGAAATAAATATTATTCACGGATAATTATAATATTTACTAACATCTGACGCGTAAATGGCGTATTAACTACGACGCGAGTCGCGACGCGGTCACTTCGCGAGCGCGTCGCGTCACGCGACGCGCTCGCGAAGTGACCGCGTCGATACGTTTCCTTAACACTTGGTAGTAAATAAGATAGGGCGTGCTCACAAATAAATCTGTGGACGTGTTCAGGCTAAATGACCATTATGATATCAATATCAAAATATTTGCTATTAAATTAAATTAATCATTAAATTAATGAACTAAACAAAATATTATCGGTAGGTTTAATCAATTATGCAGGTACGATTACGAATAAATAGCTTACTGAAATCAACAATAATAATCCTAAATTGCAGGTATTTTCTAGGTAAATACGTGAATGTTTAATGTAATGCCAATTCATACTTATTACGATTATAGACAATATGCCTCTTCAATCGCAACAAAATTAATATTTAATTATTTTGGCGGTAAGAGATAAAATGATTTTATAAACATAATTCATGAGTATTTTAAGCGTATATTGTAGGAAATAATAAATATTTATTATGTATCCGAATCTAAGGATCCACTTTAGCATTATTTTTTACCAACTTTAGCCAGTGGCGGCGTAAGGCGTAGGCGACGTGGGCCACCGCCTACGGCCTCGCGGAACAAGGGGCCTCGCGCATCAAAAATTTTGAAAAAATGTATACAAGGTGGAGATGACAATATCACAATACGACAATAAATGCAAACATTGACTATTAAATATAAATTCTTGATAGCTAAACAATGTAGTTAAAAAAATATATTTTTTTCCAAACAAATTCAGCCATAATCAGACACAAAATTAAGCAACAACACGGTTTTAAGTGACGACCATTATTCTTTGGCGCAATATTCCTTTAAAAATAATCACTGAATCAAGAAATCAGAAACTGTCAATGAATAGACCGTTGACCCGTTTTTTTTTTTTTTAATAAAATCCGTCTTCAGGTCGCCACAGAACAAGGCCTCGCGAAATCTGTCTTGCCCACATCAAATTTAGGTCTTGCCCCGCCACTGACTTTAGCTATGTACAGTCGACAGCACATCAAGCTATACATTTTCGTTGCAAACTCGCCCCTATCGCAACTACGTAAGATACCGCAGTGTTTACGTTGACGTGCTGTCGACCGTACCTATTACAGGTTTTGTTTTATACACTCTGTATACTAACTTTAAACTTTCAACTATTTATGTATAATAATTTGATATAATAATATTATTCCCTAAAAATTAATAGTAAATTCTTAAAAAATTGACACTCACATTTATATGGAACAACGTTGCTATATTTTAAGTACAATCGAGCACATCAGATTAATATACATTATTTTTGATGCATAATCATATTATATTACAACAACATAAGTTGCTGCTTTGTAAAGCTTGATGTGCTTTCGTGTACTACATAATTTGTTGTAAATATAATTTCATATGAATGTGTATAATATGAAAGTATGGTAAACTTATACTTACATGGAATAATTTATAGATGTCGCAGGCAAATTGTATGATTCCGCATTTTACAAACGGCGTCGTCAGTTCACAAACGCTCGCTGTTCTATGAAATGCCGAAGGCAAAATGTAAATTGCCTTGGCACTTTATAATATGCCACAAAATATGATAGCCAATTCAATTGCCGTTTACAAAATGCCGCGGCAAATTGAAGAATTTAGTTCTTTTTCTTACCACACGAGGCGCTGCCAATCAAAACAAGAAAAATGGCGTCGAGTAGTGGTGTTGTGTTACAGAAAAATATTGAAAACAGTGCAAATTCTACGTATTCAAAGGACTTTTCACAAAAAACTATTGTTTTAAAGACATTTATTTTACGATTCAAAAATAGGAGCAGTGAAAAAGCCGTGGACAAATGAAAAAGTTTTTGAGGTTATCAGGCATGTAAAAAACGCTAAGGTGACAATGGGATCTGGTGCTCGGAGGACTGCTGCGGAATATTATATGGTATAAAAAATATGATGTATGAGTATTGGCGATGTGGACTATCTTATTCTGAAAAAAGACAGCCCTGAGAACCCAACGGAAAAAATACCTATGGAAGACTATTATGATATGTGAACGCTAAAGTGTAACCTTGTTGGTGATCTAATAAATAAATATTGTTAGATATTCATAGGGACAGTGGACATGGTAGTCGAGACAAAATTCAGTACCAAATTAAAGATCGATATTGTCTATTTGAATAGAATTTGAATTACTGAAATAAGGTCCGATTTATCCAACATGTGTTTTATGATGGTCACCCTATTGCAACAATCATAGTCGTAATTTTATCAATTGAACGAGTCGCCAATTTGCCTTCGGCATTTCACAGAACAGCGAGCGTTTGTAAACTGACGACGCCGTTTGTAAAATGCGGAATCATACAATTTGCCTGCGACATAGACACCGATTAATTCAAACTAGTTTATGTTATAATTTTAAATTAACTTATTATGTCATATAAAATTTTAAATTATGTAAATTATATTAAGTTACTATTATCTATGTAGTTTAATTTTTGTTGAATTGTTTACTTATTAGTTGGTAATAAATTAATATTTGCATGTATCCAAAATTACTCTCTACATTATTATGCCAGAATAAAATTATTAAATAATATTACGCTGATTTTTTTTTACAATTTCTATAGGTACTTCACTAGTCAATGTATGTTTAAAAAAATAATTTGAATTGGTATTATAGGAGTAAATTACTCCTACGCGGTAGCAGTCAAAAATTTTTGGTGATTACATAATATGCATAAATCGTATCTAGGATATAATCCATGTAGCTTATCATCTCGTATGTGCTCTCTAATATTCGGGCCAATCATGTTAATTTTTTATACAGTTTTAATAACAGCACAGTACAGATTTAATAAATTATTAATTTAAACGTTGACTTAAAATGACGTATGGGTTTTTACTATTTTCCACACATGTAAACAAAATTCTAGTGTATTTTCCTATACTAATTATTAACAAAATTACTAATTTATTTATAACAACGTATGGCAAATTATATTACCCTGTGACGTTATAGGTATGGGCTATAATAGTACTTAAGAAATGTTGTAATATAATATTCAGTATAAATAACATGTATGTATAAATTAAATAACTGCCCTTACTATGCCTTTAGTTTTGGCAGTGATACTAATAAAGCTGTTAAGCAACAATTGACCTTCAACATTAATTTATTTGGAAATTCAACAGATTTATTTAACTAATTACAACATGATGCAAGATGTAGTACAATAGCGCACAATGTTACTAGATAAGTTCAAAACACCCTGGTAGCATTATAATGCATTTTTATGATTGTTGTATGTATGTTGCAAAGAAACAGAGTGATCTCACGCACTGTTGTGACGTGTTGCATGTCAATTGTTGCCCAACATACAGCGTAAATTACTCTCAAAGTTACAAATATGGACAACAATATTATTAAAATCTTATATCTTGGTGTTATAGGTAGAACAATACGTTTATATATTTTTATTTTTTATAAGGTAGTAAAGTGAAGACTACATTGAGACTAGCTATGTAAAGATAGACCACTACAAACCACTACTAAGTAGAAGCTGATAAGTATTAAAACTATTTACGAGTATTAAGTAAATATATTAAATAAATATGTTTTTGGGCTGGCAATACTAGTAATAATTATTGCATAATATATTTTTATTAAGAAGTATTTTTTGATAAAATAATTGCAAGGAAGACTAATTGTTTAAATACATTTACAAAATATGTAAATGTATACGAGAATTGTAAACGAAAGTATAATAAACAAAGAGACTGTTATGATATAATGTCAACTAACCAGCACTCTATATTCATCAAACCAAATTGGAATGTGACTAATTTATCACCCAAGTAATGGGTATTATACTTATACACATATAACCATTTGTATACAAATATTTAATTTGCTAAAGCTTCTTGAATTTTATTTTGCCTGGCAAGATGAGATAAGTCTTTAGAAGTTAAATAGGGTTTTTCTATAAGAATAGCTGTCTTTACAATAAATAAATTATTTCAATCAAGTAATGTTAGGTACAGTACATTATATTTTTTACGATATGTCACGGTTTGCTTTAAATTTTGTTGGCTAGTTGCTGATATATTTTGATAATATATTTCTAACAAACAAAATAATCTACATTCAGTAGTATAATCACCGTCAGTTATAGACGATTAATTAAATATCGGTTTCTTTGAATATATTGTTAGGATTGTCAGAATTAAAGTGAATGTACCGTGAGTTGGGTGATTCCGCAGCGTTCTCGGTTTGATTCTCGGTGTCGTCAGTTTTGGCGTGCTTTGGCGATGTCTCCGAATGGAATTCTTGGCGAAAATTACCTGTGAAAATGTTATTAATCAAGATAAATATCAGTTTGAGCTAAATTATATCTTAGATTTAATAAAAAAACATGCAATTATTTGGGGCGTAAAAATTATTTGCAACATCACAACACAACTGATATAACACAAATATTATATGTAGGTACAGGGTTTTAATAAAAATGTGCAAATAAAAAATGTATACTTACAAGCAAGGGACACTACGCAAGTCAGCTACTGTAGGGACTATGAAGCGGTTAAACCAATCTATACGAGTATTAGTGCTAATTCTGAAACGTATTAATGGAGATTTTTTAACAAAAAGAATATTGTAAATTTTGAAGGTTCAGTCATCAGAACTAGCACTAATTTATAAATAATACATATATACAAAAACACAGGGTGTAATATACAAATACATATTTACTGTATACAAAATAACAAAACAAAATCAGTGCGGAATGTTTATTAAATATAAATTCTAACACCACGTTACAAGGTAAATTGAAGTAGGTTTTCAAGCCAACCAAAATAATTTAAAAAGGGATCCATTCAAGTGAAAAATTGGTTTAATATATTTTATAAGTAATAACTATTATAAACGAACGATGATCAGGATTAACTCACACAAAATTGTTATAAAAAGTGACTGGATGTCTTACAATTAAATCCTGTATTTTAAAGATGTCCAGTAATTAATTGACAGTAATGAATGAATGCGTTATAAATAAATATGGGAACATAACGCCGGTTTTGTGCTTTAAAAGTTAACAATTCACTGTTAAAATACAAAAATGTACTGTTAGCCATTAGGCTATCTTCTGAGGGCCTAGTGTGAGTTTTTTTCAAACGCGCTTACTAGTGAGCGCGTCAAAAAATCACATTAACTGTATGACGGATTGTACAGCGCCCCTGGCGGGAAACTTTCAAAAACTAAAATTTCCATACATTTTTTAAACGGGCTCACTAGTGAGCGCGTTTGAAAAAAACTCACACTCAGCCCACTGATTGTCTTTTTTTACTGCACATCTCTGTATCAGAATCTAAAGCCGCGTGGGGCCACACATTGGTTATAATTTACATCACAATAGGGTCTGGAACTGTATTGGATTTTGACATAAGCGCCTAACATAAATTCGCCAACGCAAACTTATTTTCGGTTCTGACACTGTCACTTTCACTTTGTGTGAGAGGGATGGATAGATACATTCGAAACATCGGATAACATCGGTGGAAGAAGCACTGTGCCACCCGGAATGAAAAGGGAAAAATACTTTTGTCTAATTTGTAGGTATATTTAATTTTATATAGATACATTATCCAATGTGTGAACGCGACTTAAGATATTAACCCACTTCGTTATTGCACTGCACCTTGCAAACATTAAAAACTCTAACTACATTATATTACACTTACGAGCAATGAAATGGAAAACAACTATTAATATTGAATATTTTACATTGCATTGCTTGTTGATTTACAGTCTTAATTAATAGTGACTTTAGTTATAAATTTAAACTTTAAAAGTTAAAGCGTGGCTATATATTGCAACAGTTTGTATATAAATATATTATTATTTAAATATGTATTCAAATAATATTTACTTGTAAGCGAAGCGCTAAGCGAAATGGTTACATGGGTTGGTAAATATTTCTAGAATAATACACGTGTATACAATTGTATACATGAGTGAAATAAAATAATTTGATGTTTTTTGTCAGTAAGTGTTCTTACTACATTATTAGATTTTTAGTCACTAAATCTACACTACTTTTTGCTTGGTAACTAAATATTAAGCTTAGTTAATTTGGTAAGAAATGTTGAACACTTCTGATATTAAAAATAATGTAAAAATAGTCTACTTATGTATACAGGGTGTTAGGTAAATGGGTATATGAGCCGACACTAGCCCATGTTAATATGGTCATATAAATGGTATGGTGAAGTCAGAAAATTGATATCTTCATTTTAATCATTTTAATTTTCATACAAATCGGATTTTATAAAATTTATTTTGTATGAAAATTAAAAAAAATAAAATGACGATACAAAATTTCTGACTTCACCATACCATTTATATGCCCATGTTAACATGGGCTAGTGTCGGCTCATATACCCATTTACCTAACACCCTGTATACAAAGATATTAAGAATAGCTTACAATCTGCTTGAGCAGTGCTAGACTAGAACAATTTAAGCATTTGGTATATTTGTATTGTTCTGTACAAAAAATATAAATAAAATATTGCATTATTATATACACAGCTCAACGCTGTAAACCCACTAAAACGAATATTGCCATAATTAAAAATAGTATCTACAAATTGAAATTGCATTAATATACAAAGTTTCATTTCAAAATTATAAATGCTAGAAAAACAAACAAAAATAATGTTTTTTTTTTCAATAGTAAATTGGACGTTGGAGAAAGGAGTGAAGGAAAATCTAGAAAAATGTATAAAATACTTCCTAATAGTGCAAGTTATTAATTTAAGTAAGCGAAAACAACTAATTCATGCGATTTTAAAATGAAACCAACATCCATGCAAAACTGATTTTTGGGTAAAATTATTTGGTAACTTTAGTTTAACTACGGGTAAGGGACACGAAACAATTGATAATTGATCTGAGTCACATTTCACTCATGGCAGGGCGGGATTGCTTTGTGGTCACTCACTTCAACTAAGGTTGGGTTGCACCATCTTACTTTAACTTTGACAAACGTCAAAAATCTGTCAAACTCCATACAAAAAACACCGGTTATCGTTAATGTTGTCAAAGTTAGGTGGTGCAACTCAGCCTAAGTATACTTTCGATAATGCTTTAGTTTCTGACCAACTTGTTTTTTTACTGATTTGTATAAAAAGTGGAGTTAATCGCAATAGAATATAAATATTCAAACTTCAATTATTCGAGATAAGTATTGAACAATCAGTATCGGTAATTTGGTATTGCAAACGTCACACAAGCAATGAGAAATTGGCAACACTATCATTTCAGGTTCAACGACCGATGTCATTGGTCAAGTAGGGATAAATCGTTTCATCCACGAAGACGCGCCCCACCAATTTTTTGTCTCGGTCGCGCGGGGTGCGGGGAGTTTGATCCGAGCAATCCGAGCGTCATGATTCTAGTATGCGTGTGCACTCATGGATAATTTAGCGTGTACCGATAACACTCACTCACTGGAATGGAGGCCGCGTACCGGAAAACGCAGCGTGGGACGTCCACCTACAAGGTGGACCGACGACATCGTAAAGGTAGCAGGGAAGCGCTGGACGCAGGCCGCTACCAATCGATCAACATGGAAAGCATTGGGGGAGGCCTATGTTCAGCAGTGGACGTCCTGTGGCTGAAATGATGATGATGATGACGATAACACTCAAACATTAGCGGAAGAATGGTGGGGCGCGTCTTCGTGGATGAAACGATCTATACTTAATTAAGGCCTGCATAGACGAATACCTTTCATAGTCTACGAATTATTTTTAAGTTGGTCGTCTAAGTGGGCCCTAAGTACAACAAAACACAACAAAAATACTAATATAAGTGCAAATGTGCAGTTATTTTGCCTTTTAAATTAAAAGTATTAAAATACATCATCATGTATAATCATCAGTGCATATTATGTCTACAAATAATGTTATTTGCACAATCGGGCTTTTCACAGTTACGCTCGACGCGCTGTTAATCGTACTTGTCAAATAAAATCCAGAAAAATAAAAATTAAAACTACAGTGGCGCCGCCCTGGTGGTCAATAAAATTTGTGTTAACGAAATTCAGTCCTTATTATCAGTATTTATGATACATTTTAATTTAAAAGGCATACATTAGACTACTACTACGTAAAGCTACACGATAATGCACACACGGTTCCGCCAAAAGGAAGGACTTGGGATGGGTTTTGGTTTTGGTATTCAACGAATCACAGACTTGTATCTATGCTTCTATGGTCAATTCAAAATCGATATATTAGAGATTTTTTTGTCATCATAACACACGATTTTCGTGCAATAGTTTGTCAGAATTTCAATTGAGTTTGGTAAACTTATTCATATGTAGTTCTATAAAATTAATATTAAAAATGACTACTTGTCTTTCTTTTTTAATGTCACGTCATAGGGACGAAACACACTTATCAACCCGGAAACGGATCGTGACCATATCAAATCAAGGCTGTCAGTGTTCTTTGTACGAAACCCCGTACTTCAACGCACACTTATCCGCACCGTAACGTAAACGCCTCGCCTGGTTTGACAGCGCGGCGAAAGGCGATACGGTGTTGATCCGTTTCTGGGTTGATAGGTGTGCTATGACCTTTAAATGTTCCTGACAAGCTTATCGTAACATCATCGTCACCGCAACGGGCCTTTATCGTTCTCGCTGTCTCTCCTACGACATAACCCACAGCACTCCCAAATCAAGCACTTCCAACCTCTTTTACTATCGGTCATCGAACTCCTTGAAACTTTCCTACTTTTAGTCTCAAAGCCATCATTTATTAAAGCATCCAATCGATTCTTCAACTGCGTCGGAGACACGCTCCTATCCCGATTAAGTTTCGCTTTCGGTTCGACATACGCGATCTCCGTAATTTCATCTGAAGATGACCTTTCTATATTCGGCGTGTGGGAGTCTATACTCTCTGGCGTGTAGGGGTCAACGCACTGACGAACTGTCAGCAGCGTATTGTCTATGTCATTTACGAATATACCGTCGTAGCTGCAATAGTCTGCGTTGGTTATTTCGACGTGGGGGATGGTTATGTCATGAAGAGAGGACGTTTTATGGAGGGGGGAGGTTTTGGGGAGGGTAGCGGGGGGTCTGAGGAGGTCGGGGTGTGTGGGACGACGTGCTAGGGGCCGGGGAGCCCCGCAGAGGAGACAGGGGAGCTTGCTGTCACAACACTCTAAGGTACCTCGGTCCGATTGCAGCATCACGCGTAAGTAGATCGGCTGGAACAATACATGGGAATGTTATTGTTGATGTAGTACTCGCTTATACTGATTATAAAGATCAGTTGCAGGTATAGGTAGTATTTGAAAGAACACAGTTGAAAAGTTTGCGGAATTCACTATGATTGGTTACGGACTAGTTGACAGTTAGATCACTAGGTGACTTGACTATGAAGCGTCGTAGCACCCAGCATTCTCGACCTAGTATTTAGATACAATCAGTTTGATAGCAGAATAGCAGTACCGTCGCAGTGGAATCACAGATTCGTCACAGTAGAGTTGTATCAGAATTACAGTAGAGTGTTGCACTAATATCACAGCAACCTCACTCTAGTTACTAAAGCCTGGTCCGTGAGCACGTAGAATTTTGTCCAATGACCCCAAGCTACCCATCCTTATCGCTCGCGCGTAATTATATTGCTGTCGCGACTGTGCGACGGGCGTCCGCAGTGAGTGTGCGAGCGCGACAGCAACATAATTACGCGCGAGCGATAAAAATGGGTAGCTTGGGGTCATTGGACAAAATTCTACGTGCTCACGGACCAGGCTTTACATAGGGTCGCAGACTAATTAAAGTCACGTCTGCTCGCACGACACGCCGGGGCAGGGCTTGGGCGAGCCCTCTCTGGTTGCGACCGGTTGCGACAGGCTCGCGTCTGGTTACCTTGTGGTCGCCCATGCACGCGGCGGGCCCGATGACGCCGTAGTCGTGTCGCTTGCGCGCGGGCGCGTCCACGAGCCGACGCAGCTCGCACGACACGCCGTGGCAGGGCTCGGGCGAGCCCTCTCTGGTTGCGACCGGTTGCGACAGGCTCGCGTCTGGTTACCTTGTGGTCGCCCATGCACGCGGCGGGCCCGATGACGCCGTAGTCGTGTCGCTTGCGCGCGGGCGCGTCCACGAGCCGACGCAGCTCGCACGACACGCCGGGGCAGGGCTCGGGCGAGCCCTCTCTGGTTGCGACCGGTTGCGACAGGCTCGCGTCTGGTTACCTTGTGGTCGCCCATGCACGCGGCGGGCCCGATGACGCCGTAGTCGTGTCGCTTGCGCGCGGGCGCGTCCACGAGCCGACGCAGCTCGCACGACACGCCGGGGCAGGGCTTGGGCGAGCCCTCTCTGGTTGCGACCGGTTGCGACAGGCTCGCGTCTGGTTACCTTGTGGTCGCCCATGCACGAGGCGGGCCCGATGACGCCGTAGTCGTGTCGCTTGCGCGCGGGCGCGTCCACGAGCCGACGCAGCTCGCACGACACGCCGGGGCAGGGCTTGGGCGAGCCCTCTCTGGTTGCGACCGGTTGCGACAGGCTCGCGTCTGGTTACCTTGTGGTCGCCCATGCACGAGGCGGGCCCGATGACGCCGTAGTCGTGTCGCTTGCGCGCGGGCGCGTCCACGAGCCGACGCAGCTCGCACGACACGCCGGGGCAGGGCTTGGGCGAGCCTTCTGATTGGTTGCGGACTAGTTTGCGACGGTTCGGCGAGCCTTCGCTTTCTGATACCCTGGGAACGGCGAAAGGACTAGATCAGATTTCGAACTTCATTATTATGTTTGTGGGATTTTTGATCGACCACAATATAGTCCAGTCGTTTGATACAAAATAATAGGGTTACATGGAAAGTTTTCCGGGTGTAATGAAAATTGGTATCTACAGGGTGTTAGGTAAATGGGTATATGAGCCGACACTAGCCCATGTTAACATGGGCATATAAATGGTATGGTGAAGTCAGAAATTTGATATCATCATTTTAATTTTTTTAATTTTCATACAATATAAATTGTATAAAATCCGATTTGTATGAAAATTAAAATAATCAAAACGAAGATATCAATTTTCTGACTTCACCATACCATTTATATGCCCATGTTAACATGGGCTAGTGTCGGCTCATATACCCATTTACCTAACACCCTGTATATAGATTTCGATGTGCTCTTTACGATAACTGATGATGATACTAGGCAGCATTTTTCCAATATGGTGGCCGCGGGCGGCGGGTGCCACCATATTGGAAAAATGCTGCCTAGTAGCAGTTTTTTTCAAATAATTCCTTTTGGATTATTTTTTTGATGAAACATGCTAAGGAAAACTAAAACTAGAGAAAATTTCTTTTTTATGATGTCTACATAACTTTTTTGTGAGTAGGTGTGCCGCAAACTACCAAATGACTGGACTAATAAGGAAGCTAGTTAGTGCTTCCTTCCGAGCGGGTTTTAGAGACCAAGGTCTAGTTGTTACTATCTCGGTTTTTCTATTTATGCTAGGCTGGGTAGAAAACTCCGATATCGCGGTGCAGGCTTGTAGGTGAAGTGGTATAAGGCCCAGTTTTTTGATTCTTAGTTAAAATAACAAATTGTTAATTTTGCTACTAATGGTTAAATATTAACAAAATGTTAACTAATAGTTAAAAAAATGTACTAAAAATCAAGCTAACCATTGTTCGAAAAACATTTATTTTCTATATTTAACCACTTGTCATTTGACATCTGTCAAATTTGACTATTGGTTATTTTAACTACGAATCAAAAAACCGGGCCTTAGCCATAATAGTAAAGTCGTGTCAGCGCCATCTATTGGTATTGACAGCCACTAGTTTGTAGTGGCGGCGTCGATAGATGTCGCCACAGTCTTACGTGACTAAAATATTACTGGCAGGTAGTTGCTAATTGCTCATAAGATAGGCCCCCTTAATTGATATTTATTGTCCGTGGTGCATAATCTTTTCTTAAAGGTTTTAAACCTTTGTTTGTCACCTGTCATCCGCTTTGCAATGGAGGGAAGTCGAACCTTAATTTCGAACTCCTCCTATGTTATTCTGATTAATTCCGTTGCGGGTCCAATGACAGTGTAACTTTCCCCCGGGACAAACTTGACTTTCATTGGTTGGGTTTTTATGGCGGTCAAGCTGTAGATCCTGGCTACACAGGAGTTGCAGTGGTGGGAACGAGAGGTGGGAATGGTCTTACTGGTTCTAGAATGGAAGAAACATATAAGAAAGTTAGACATCCTCTTACCTTGCGTTAATAGCTTGCTGCACGCTCGTAGGGTCAGCAATACTCTTCCGGCTGACCGTGATACCTGGCACGGACAACGCGTCCAAATCTGCTACACTGCCCTTCTTCTCTAAAGTCTTACTGGGACTAGACTGGAAAGAAAAGGACAGGTTAGCGAATAAGTTACAGTTAAAATTAATGTCCAAGAAGATACAACACGTAGCTTATTGTCAAATATCTGTCTCTATGAAAACTTCAGTGCTGCAAAAACTGCTCAGTGCTGGAAAATTAATTTGAAATCATTTTATCAAGTCGAGAAGTTTTCCAGCCGGGCTAATGTGCACCATAATAAAATCTTTTAGACGACAAATGGGCTTATTGTGCAAAATCGCTAATTAAAAAATGCCTTTACAAAGTTTATTGTGGCCCGCATCCTAAGCCTATAATCTGGATGGGGATTTGTTAGATTATTTTTTTTCACAAGTCTTGGATAGAGATATTTTTGAGATTCAATCTAGTTCTAAATTATTATGAGGCACCTGTAAAGCTGACCCTATTTTTAAAAGGTTTTAACAAAGTTTTAACACCAGGTGCGATTGCGGTGATAGCATAAAAAAATAGTGACCGAGTTTCTTGCGCTGCTTCTTCTCAGCACTGGCCCATTTATTGTCCCGAAGCAGTGGTAGGGTTAATACTGGGACGTGTAAAAGTGCTTTTTGCTTTTTAAAAGCCTATTTGCAAAAATGAATGAGTTTTAATGGACAACAAATAAAATAACATTAATAATAACGCTTACTTGGTGATTTTGTCTGACTGGCGACCCAGACCTTGCCGGGCTGCTGTCGGAAGACGACACTCGGCCGCTGCTACTGTCTGTAGATTCAGCTACCGATTTTCTGTGGAAGAACACATACAGCAATTAGGATCTTTTCTGTGAAAGAATACATACAGCAATTAGGATAAGGGATAACTATATCGTCGATCGTCAAATCGATAAAGTATGTACCAACGACAATACATAAAGTTAATTACTGCACCTTATACAATAGATAAATAAGTGCTATTTTGCAAGACTGCATGCTGCTTTTATAGTCTGATTTTCGTCGGCCGTTTGGTGTAGTGGTTCGAAACGGACTACTATTCCGGAGGTAGCGGGTTCGATTCCCGCACAGTACAAACATTTGTGTGCATGAACATATTTGTTTGCATTGGACTGGGTGTTTTCTATGTATAATAATGTATGTATTATTTACAAAAAAAAAAAGTATTTAAGTATGTTTATATCCGTTGTCTAGTACCCATAGTACAAGCTTTGCTTAGTTTGGGACTAGAAGCGCAGTGTAAAATGTCCAAGGATATTTATTTATTTATTATTTATTTGTTTCAACCAAAAGATCCGCTGCTGGAAGGCCTCCCCCAAGGATTTCCACAACGATCGGTCCTACGCTGCCCGCATCCAGGTGCTTCCTTTCACCAGATCGTCGGTCCACCTAGTGGGAGGCCTGCAGAACTTTCCAGCCTCAACTGCCATAAGTTCTATGAGCCACAGCCACTTAGTTTGGCAATTCTGGTGAATATATCCCCTATGTCGGTTACTTTAGTTCTTCGACGGATCATATCATACATGATTCTGATTCAATCACATTCGGGCACGATAGTTTATAGAAATCACTCGCACCCAATGACATGACGTGTCAGTGACCGGGCCCCCTGAATAATAATCCAGGCTCACCTGGGACTGTGCAAGTGCCTGTTCTCACCTGGTACTGTACAAGTGCCTGTTCTCACCTGGTACTGTACAAGTGCCTGTTCTCACCTGGGAATGTGCAAGTGCCTGTTCTCACCTGGGACTGTGCAAGTGCCTGTTCTCACCTGGGACTGTGCAAGTGCCTGTTCTCACCTGGGACTGTGCAAGTGCCTGTTCTCACCTGGAAGTGTGCAAGTGCCTGTTCTCACCTGGAAGTGTGCAAGTGCCTGTTCTCACCTGGGACTGTGCAAGTGCCTGTTCTCACCTGGAAGTGTGAAAGTGCCTGTTCTCACCTGGGACTGTGCAAGTGCCTGTTCTCACCTGGAAGTGTGCATGTGCCTGTTCTCGGCCGGGCGCGCGGCGTCCTGCTGGACTAGTAGCCTCGCGGACTGGGACAGCAGGATGCGGTCGCACCACGCGGGCACCTGTGGGACAGTGACGTCACGCCGGGCTCACCTGGGACTGTGCAAGTGCCTGTTCTCACCTGGGACTGTGCAAGTGCCTGTTCTCACCTGGGACTGTGCAAGTGCCTGTTCTCACCTGGGACTGTGCAAGTGCCTGTTCTCACCTGGGACTGTGCAAGTGCCTGTTCTCACCTGGGACTGTGCAAGTGCCTGTTCTCACCTGGGACTGTGCAAGTGCCTGTTCTCACCTAGGACCGTGCAAGTGCCTGTTCTCACCTGGTACTGTGCAAGTGCCTGTTCTCACCTGGTACTGTGCAAGAGCCTGTTCTCACCTGGGACTGTGCAAGTGCCTGTTCTCACCTGGGACTGTGCAAGTGCCTGTTCTCACCTGGTACTGTACAAGTGCCTGTTCTCACCTGGGACTGTGCAAGTGCCTGTTCTCACCTGGAAGTGTGCAAGTGCCTGTTCTCACCTGGGACTGTGCAAGTGCCTGTTCTCACCTGGGACTGTGCAAGTGCCTGTTCTCACCTGGGACTGTGCAAGTGCCTGTTCTCACCTGGAAGTGTGCAAGTGCCTGTTCTCACCTGGAAGTGTGCAAGTGCCTGTTCTCGGCCGGGCGCGCGGCGTCCTGCTGGACTAGTAGCCTCGCGGACTGGGACAGCAGGATGCGGTCGCACCACGCCGGGCACCTGAGAAAACAATGACGTCACTTGACTTAAAACCATCCCTTATAGGCTTCATTCAAATTAGGGATCGACCTTAGGATGTGAGACCCGTCCTTCAACGTGAAGGAGCGTGGATTACGGGAGCATTTCTAATGGCTCCGTTCCGCCTAAATCGTTCACAGTAATATGGTATAGCGGTGACTGCGCGTATGTGGTTTTAAATTATTTTAAGCCATTAGAAACGCCCGAGCTTCCCCTCTGAAAGGCCTTAAAGCGAGATATTACGTGAGGCTTGAAAGGGGGGAGGGGTTTGATAAAAATCACGAAATGTCACTGGGGTCTAAACTCTGATTTTTAATTCGACGGAATTTTGACATTTCAGAAGTGTTGCCAACATTGAAACATTCCCACTAAGGATGGAGAGCATTTTCACAAATTAAAAAATAATCCTTTCTTGAATTTAAGGTTTCACTTAAAAAACTAAGGCTTAAATATGTACTGATCATTTCAAAATGGTTATTTGAATTTAAATTATCATATTTTAGAAGTTACAAAAAAAATTGGGAAATTATTTTTCTATTACTGGACTCCCTGGCCAATAATCCATGGGTTACAAACCTTTTTTATGAAAATCCTTTTGTTAATAAAATCTTAGCTTCATAAAATAACCAATTTAACAAGTTGCCAATTTTACAATCCAAGTTGATAATGATGACGATAATGATGATTGATGATCAATACATATTTTCGTTTATGTTAATATGTTGTTTTACTGTGTTAAAAACACGTTTTTTTCTATTTAGTCTCTAAAATGTACATAATAATTAGTGTACATTTAATTCACGAAACAAACAATAGATCATTCTTGTAAGTTGTAGTTGATGAAATTTCATTTCATATTATTTATTAATAATTCAAAGCATATTTGGCTTATTACATCTGAATTGTCAAAAAATGACAGCTGTCAGAATTCCGTCGAATTAAAAATCGGACTATAGTAAGATATCACGTGTATTTATTTTTTATTATTTTTTCCACCAATCGTTTATTATTTTTTTAATGGCAATAAAAAATAAGATTTTGTAGATATTAAAAATACACGTGATGTTGGATGGGGGGTGGGGGGTAGTCTTAAACCTCACCATGTAGGGGGGAGGGGGGGTTAAAAATGCTTAAAAAGAGATCACGTTATTAATGGACGGCTCCTTACCATGAATGCTAGCGACAGATAGATCTTTGCTGTGATATGATAATTATGCAATTTCATAGAAAAGTGATAAAATTAAATGTGAAGTCGTTTTTACAAGTCAAGTCAAAATTTCTTTATTTGTTTAGACTAATAAATAGTTCTTACAAATCGTCATTTTGCTCTTAAGGAGCCTCTACATGTCTCATAATCTTTTTACCCTACCAGCTTCGAGACCAACATTTGGCAAGTGCTGAGAAGAAGCGCCGCAACAAACTCAGTCACCACTGTCTGCCGGTTAATATAAATAAATAAATAACAACAACAATACAAGCTTTATATTAACTTTTTCTTAGTAATATTGCTGCATAATCGATAGTATTAGTTACCTACACGATACCGATTATTTGAGGCATAATCGATTATTCGGCAACACTACTGTATTGTTAACAATCTTACCGCGTCTTCATGTAATGCGTGGGTAGATGGACATCTTCCTCAAAAGGGTAGGACGGCGGGAACTTCACGGGAAACTCGTACAAGTGCGGCCGAAGCGCTTCCAACTCGCGGTCGTATCGTTGCAGCTGGAAACAAAGACTTTATTACAACGATATAAAGTTCAAAATACAGCGGACACTAAATGGGAAACAAATATAACGTCGTATCAGCAAGATTGGTTGAATTATTTTTTGCTTTTCGATCTTTGATATTAGGGCTTAGTGTGAGTATACGTCAATCGTCGTCACTAGCGAGCGTGTTAAAAAATATATGAAGATTTTAGTTCTTGAAAGTTTCCGCTAGGGGCGCTGTACAATCCTACATACATTTAATGTCACTTTTTTACGCAGTCGACATCGAATGCGTTTGACGTAAACTCACACTACGCTCATGACAATACTCGACCAAACTGCGAACGGTTTTTTTGTGATTAGTTCACTCCAGTCGAGTAGGTAATTTAGCCGAGAGCGAGTAAACTCGACTGGGGTGAACACGGCTTTAGCATTGAATTAAGTTTGGACTTACTCAAGGCTCTCAGAATTCTTCGCACTTACTTCGCTTCCAACATCTTCACCTCGCTTCCTTCTTCGGAGAGTTATTGGTATTTTCACCCGAGTCTAAGGTCAAGTTTACTTACCCAAGGCTCTGAAGACCTTCTGGTGGTCTATAGTCTGGTCTGCGAGCACGTAGAATTTTGTTCAATGACCCTAAGCTACCCATCCTTATCGCTCGGGCGTAATTATGTTGCTGTCGCGCTCGCACACTCACTGCGGGCGCCCGTCGCACAGTCGCGACAGCAATATAATTACGCGCGAGCGATAAGGATGGGGTCATTGGACAAAATTCTACGTGCTCACAGACCGGGCTTTAGATGCGAGAACTCTTTCTTCCCAACCGTTAGTACCACGCGGTCGTCGGTTGCCGACCGATACTGCAGTTTGGACGTTGACCTTAACACCTCCGCTACACTACTCGCGAAGTTGGTCCTAGTTAATCTAAGTAGATAGTGTTGCACGCACTTCATTTCGCTTCATCCAACTTCCGAGAAGTATCGGTATTTTCGACCGAGTCAAGGGTGGCAGGAAAGTTCTTGAGTGGCGACCACGAGCCGGAAGACGTTGCGTGGGCAGGCCTTCCACTAGGTGGACCGACGATCTGGTGAAGGTCGCGGGAGGTGCCTGGATGCGAGCGGCGCAGGACCGGTCTTTGTGGAAATCCTTGGGGGAGGCCTTTGTCCAGCAGTGGACGTCTTTCGGCTGAAACAACAAGGGTCAAGTTTGGGCTTACCCAAGGCTCTCTGAAGATTTTCTGGTGGTCTAGATGCGAGAACTCTTTCTTGCCGACCGTTAGTACCACGCGGCCGTCGGTCGCCGACCGATACTGCAGTTTGGATGCTGTCCTTAATATCTCCGCTACACTACTCGCGAAGTTAATCGAAGTACATAGTGATGCACGCACTTCCCTTCGCTTCATCCAACTTACGAAAATTATCAATATATTTTGCTCCCGAGTCAAATGTCAAGTTTGGACTTACCCAAGGCTCTCTGAAGATCTTCTGGTGGTCCAGATGCGAGAACTCTTTCTTGCCGACCGTTAGTACCACGCGGCCGTCGGTCGCGGACCGATACTGCAGTTTGGACGCGTCCGCATTGCCGCCGTTTTGTAATCGGCACGCTGTCAGCTCTTCGGTTATTTTCTGGGGACGATAAATACATGTGTAGGTATCTAGCAAGCTAGGGTTCTCCCAGTCCGTAAATTATACATACTATTAACCTTATGTAGATTCCACAACAAAATAGTTCCACATACAACATTAGACAAAAGGAGAGTCCCTAGGTTCACTATTCCCATAACACACTCAGGACTCATGAAACGGCATTTTTCACACATGGCCCCTAGACTGTACAACAAAATACTTGCAACAAGTAAAGACATCACACAACTTGTTTCAGTAACGTTTAAAAAACTTATTATAAAATGGATGGAACAATATACGTACGACACTTTAGAAAAGTTAATCCAGACAATTACTAGTTTCTCTTAGCACACTTATTCACTTACACACAAAATCACACTCACATTATCACACACACATTTTTGTTTTGTTTTTCTATTTAAATTATTTTTTAAATTAAAAGATAAAATTTAATCAAAATACTAAATTTTAGTCTTATGTTTTTTGAGGAGGAGCCTGACTCTCGTTACACAGGTTAACCTTATACGAGAGCGGCACATATCTTGTAATTGTAAAGTGTTTATTTAATAAAAGTATTTTCAACTAATTTTCATTTTCATCTGGGTTATTATATGCAGCGTCACCTAGTATAAATCTGAGTGTACCTTGGGAATCAGCTATAAGTCGTACCATTTCTTCTTTAATACAGTTTGGAACTTCCTACCGTGACAAAAAGAAAGAGACGGCACGTTGTGCGTGAATATACCGCTATGTTTTAGCACTGAGCTTTTAAATGTGTTTGCGGAGTGATCTATTTTGTGATTGGGTTGATTTCTATCAAAGAAGAGACGAGGCGCGATGCGCGGAGACAATCAAAATAGAGAGAACTCCATCTTCCATTTCATTTCATGTAGCTGAATAGAGACGAGACATAATAATAATATTGTTATTTGCAACGATTCAACTTTGCATCAATCTAAAACATCTGAAGAGGTGAAAGAAACAATGTTACCAGAACCAGCAATAACAGTAATACCCAAACGAGTGAGAAGGCCACCAGAACGGTATGGGTATACCAACTAATGCAATGCCAACTGATGTTCTGACTAAAGCGTTATGTCCCATAAAACATTATAAATGTATTGAAAGTTTAGGAATTAGTCAAATGGACTGTTAGATAAAATAAATTAAAAACTGTTATTGTTTTTGTAATTATCGTTTATTTGCTGTAGTTGGGGTGTTAGAAAGTAGTTTGAACACCAAATAAACTATAGATAATCCTAAACTCTATAAATAAATAAATAAATAAATCTTTGGACAATTTCACACCGCGCCAGCTAGCCCCAAAGTAAGCAACTTAATGCTTGTGTTATGGGTGCTAGCTTAACGGATATACTACTTATATACATTTTTTTTTAAATACATAAATATTATACATACTCACACCCAGACCCGTCACAGAAATTAAAATTCATCATTTAAATTTCTGCCCGGCCGGGAATCGAACCCGGGACCTCTCGGCATAGTAGTCCGTTCTGAACCACTACACCAAACGGCCGACATCTCTATAGAATGTATTGTCTATGTAATTTATGGATGATAAAATAAAAGACACTCGATCTTCGGCTTTCACAGAAATACGTTACTTCCATTTCAATTATTCCCATTATAATAAATATAATAGCGGGAAGGCGCTGGATGCAGGCCTCCACCAACCGGCCATTGTGGAAATCATTGGGGGAGGCCTATGTTCAGCAGTGGACGTCCTATGGCTGAAATAATGATGATGATAATAATATGAATATCGAAATTCTAGTGGCTTATAACAAGTCTCGTTCTCCTTTCGACTCATCTTCATTTTGGTGGAATAGTATGAACACTTAGAGTAGGCGCACACCGTTGATTTTTCGTCGGCCGATAGTTTAGTCGGGCAGTTGATCAGTATGGGCATGTATGGGAGTGCGCACACTACGCCGATAAGATTTGGCCGATTCTTCATACAATTTAAAATCGGGCACAACTATCGGCCAACTAAAAATCAACGGTGTGCGCCTACTCTTACCTTGACGACGCCTCCGGTATCGGTTCTGAAGTTAAAGTCCCCGAATATGAAGTAAGGCGCAGCGTTTACGTCCGAGTGCAAGTGTCGCAACGTGTGACGTAAAGCCCGCCGCCTGCTTCGGCAGTACACCTGTAGGAAAGAATAAAATAGATGTTCCCACCAACCAGCAGTTCTAACAATAGAATGGAAGTCTTTAAGTAAGTGGGAACATATTTCCCACTATAGTTTAAACCTTATTCCCTTGTTTTAGGTCAAAGTGAAATTAACCCTTTTGTAAGTAAGTGGGAATATATTTCCGGAAGTAACGCTTCTTAAGATGGTGGGAATATATTTCCCACCATATTTTAAACCTTTTTAGGGAAAAAACAAGGGTGTCAAAAACAATTTGGAATTTTGAAATTATTTAAGACTGGAAAGTAACCTTTATAAATTAATGGGAACCTATTTCCCATCATAGCTTAAACCTTATTCCACTATCTTAGGGTCAAAATGAAACGTTTAAATAAACGTTGCTAGCGTCTGACATAAGAATTGTAGTCTTTTTTAAGTAAGTGGGAATACATTTCCCACCGTTGTTTAAACCTTATTCCCTTGCCTAAAAGTAAAAAAACAATTACAAAATGTGAAATTATAGGTTAAAATAATACCAACAGACGGGAAGGGCTCGACTGCTAGCAGGTTGCTGGCGTCGTGGAACAGGTGGATGTTGACGAACTCCAGGGCCGTGCCGCGGATCAGCCAGCGCGTGCGCAGGAAGCCTTTGCGGGACCATTTGCACTGGAAAAAAAGATTATAATGTTATGAATTGTGCAATAAGGCTCCAAGCAGTGATTCAAAGATTCAAAGATTATTTATTCACCGAGATAATGTGGTACAATAAAATATGTGGTCTTAAATTAAAAAGAGGTGCAGCTTATCTCACCAGCGTAGTGGTAAACATTACCACTGCTTAGGGACAATAATGAGGACCAATATAAGAATAACGGCATAAAGTACGGCCAACGAGAAGCGATACCAAATGTAAAGAAACCCAATGTCATGGTCATTTGGAATAACAGGGGTTTGACTTTGACATATTTTGGCGAGAGAACGAGACATTACGACAATACACAAGATGGGAAGAGACAGAATAGATTGTCAGTTCAACAGTCGAATCGACCTTTTGTATCGCTGCTAGTTGGCCGTACTTTAGATAGGCTGCTTGCTCTCTGGGGGTATCTGGGTTGGTTGGAGTAGGAAGATAAATCACAAATCGCGCACAATGGCCCAATCAAGAGGCTAAGTGCGATTCCATTGCCCTGCAAAATGAATTAGAATAAACAGTGATAGAGTTTAACTGAGATGTGAGAAAAGCGCTTTTTAAAAAGCCCTTATCAACCCAGATAAGAAGCACTTATCAACCCAGAAACAGAAGTATTCTTTGTATGGAACTCCGTATTCCAACGCACACTTATCCGCAACGTAACGTAAACGCTCCGCTCCGCCTCGGTACCTAAGTTGCCTAGGAAAAGTCATTATAACTCTAGCAAAATCGCCGCCGCCGCTGTCAAATTCTATAGAAAAATTCGTCCGCCCGATACTTCTCCGCTCCGCTCTGCCTTGGTAGAAACTTGGCCTAAGTTGCCTAGAGCCTATGAAGACATTATAGCGTCATAACTCTACAAAACTCACCTCAGGAGCAAAGTACATGTTGCCTAGAGCCTAAGCTGCCTGGTGCCTAGGAAAATTCGACATTCCACCAGCTCGCACTAAACTCTTTTATGTGAACAACTAGGGACTGGAATTCGCTGCCTGCTGCTGTCTTTCCTGAACACTATAATCCGGGCCTTTTCAAGGCGAGAGTGAATGAACTTACTTACAGGGCAGATATCATCCTAGACTGCATCTCACTTAACACCAGGTGCGATTGCGGTCAAATACCTGCCTTGTAATGCATAAAAAAGTCATTATAACTCTAAACTCACCTCAGGGAAGAAATGCTGCGGGAACTTGGCCTTCTCCTTAGTGGGCACCTTCTCGATGTTCCCGCTGTGCAGCTCCTTGCCTTGTAACCGTATCTCATTTGAAATTCCGTACTGTATGAAACTCCATATTTGTATGAAACTTCGTACTGCAACGCACACTTATCCGCAACGTAACGTACCTAAACGCTATGCTCTGCCTTGGTGCCTAGTGCCTAGGAAAAGTCACTATAACTCACCTCAGGGAAGAAATGCTGCGGGTGATTATGTTGGTGTCGCGCTCGCACACTCACTGCGGGCGCCCGTCGCACAGTCGCGACAGCAATATAATTACGCGCGAGCGATAAGGATGGGTAGCTTGGGGTCATTGGACAAAATTCTACGTGCTCACGGACCAGGTTTTAGGAAAAGTCATTATAACTCACCTCGGGGAAGAAATGCTGCGGGAACTTGGCCTTCTCCTTAGTGGGCACCTTCTCGATGTTCCCGCTGTGCAGCTCCTTGCCCGCCGCGTCCACGTACGCCTTCAGCTCGAAGTCCCAAATCTTGAGGTCGGTTAGCGATGAGTGAGCGAAGTACATGTTGCCTAGAGCCTGGAAGAAAGTCATTTTCACATGAATCCAAATTCATATTCATTAGGGGGCGTCCATTAATTACGTGAGACTTTTAGGGGGAGGGGGAGGGGGTTCAGAAAAACCTCACTTAATCTCTCGTGGGAGAGGGGGGGTGTCGAGAAATATCACGTAATTTTTTTCCACAACAAACAGAGTTAATCCTCCGTCTGAGATGCTTTAATGTTAACAAAATGTAAACTAATAGTTAAAAATTGTAGGCTAAAAGTAAAAAACTGGGCCTAAATTGTTTTGTTTTATCATTTCAGTTAATTTTTTTAAGCAGGTCGGGCTTTTTTGTAAAATGTAATATTTTCGAAGCGTGGGTTATCTCATTTACATTGCAAATAGGTAGGTATTTTGGAAAATCTCACGTGAGATTAGGGGGTGGGGGAGGGGGTCTGGCAAAATCTCATGAAATCTCACCAAAGGGGGCGGGGGGGTTAAAAAATAGCCAAAATTGTCTCACGTAATTAATGGACGCCCCCTTACCAGCATGGAGTGCAGGTGCGGTTTTGTTCCCCAGTCAATGAAGCACCTGATGTCATGCCGTGAGTGCCCAAGCAACTGCACTCAGGAGGATTTGATGAGTGCTAGTGACAACGCCACTCTTGTGGCGGATTTTTGGGCTGACACTGTGTAGGTTTGTTGTCGACACGAAAAGAAGAAGAACCAGCATGTTGGTCTCTTTCAAGACACTTACAAATACAGCTTTCCTTGTCACCTCTTCGGGACAACAGTAATATACCTAGTCTGGTACTAAGATAAAGCGGCGGAATAAAGAGAAAAGCACGGGAGATAAAACATCTTAGACGGGAGAAGGATAACATAACATTGCCATATTATGACGTGGAAGGCGCTGGACGCAGGCCGCTACCAACCGGGCAACATGGAAAGCATTGGGGGAGGCCTATGTTCAGCAGTGGACGTCCTATAGCTGAGATGATGATGGTTATGACGTGACACGATACAAATCTGGATTCTCGTTGACGTTTGACCGTCACAGAATCACGCTACCGTGCCGCTCTCATACCTCAGGCACTGACTAAGTTAAGTGCTAAAGCCTGGTCCGTGAGCACGTAGAATTTTGTCCAATGACCCCAAGCTACCCATATTGCTGTAGCGACTGTGCGACGGGCGCCCGCAGTAAGTGTGCGAGCGCGACAGCAATATAATTACGCGCGAGCGATAAGGATGGGTAGCTTGGGGTCATTGGACAAAATTCTACGTGCTCACGGACCAGGCTTTAGTATACCTATAGTTTCCAATTTCGTAATAAGGACTACAAATGCTTCCAAAATTACGAGCACGATAATTAGGACTACGAACGCTTCCAAAATGACGAGTAAGTATACGATTCATACGTTTATATTTAGTCAACCTATTTATAAACAGCATTGTTATGATTGCGGAGTGCATGTATAATCAGCATGCACGCAGTTTTAAGTGGTTATATTAACAGGATTTGTGAGCTTCCTGCAATAATATGTGAGTCATAAGCTCTAAAATAACGCTTTAAACTCAATCTAAACTTAAGCAGTTTCTGCGGTTGTTTGAGTTTTTGTAATTTATTGCCTCAAGGCATTTGATTTGAATATGCGAGGCATAATTCCAATCCGATCCTGTATGTTTCGATCTCCCTTTCGCTTCCACTTAGCCTAGGCGCAGACCACCAACTTTTAGTTGGCTGATAGTTGGACCCGATTCTAATTTGTACGAAGAATCGGCCGATACCAAATTGGTGTAATGTGCGCACTTTCATACATGTCCATACTGATTAACAGCCCGACCCAACTATCGGCCAACTAAAAGTCAGGGTCTGCAACTAGGCTTAAGTATAGCGAGATTAGCAAGATGTGAATGAGTGACAGCTAGAGACAATTTTTTTTATGCCCGACAAGGCAGGTAATTGACCGCAATCGCACCTGGTGTTAAGTGAGATGCAGTCTAGCATGGTACATATCTGCCCTGTAAGTGCCTATTCACTCTCGCCTTGAAAACGCCCGGATTATAGTGTTCAGGAAATACAGCAGCAGGCAGCAAATTCCAGTCCCTAGTTGTTCGCATTATAAACTAAAAATATCTAAAAATAAAACGGTTTTAGGAAGTATTCTGCTGGTTTTCCAATTAACAAATAAATTGTATAATAGTGCCCTTTCACAAGCAATGTTTTGAGCAATAATTGCTAGGTAGCATAATTTAATAATAATGAAGGAGTAATTCCAATTAATTACAGCCAATATTGCACATATTATTCCTAATTAGCAAACTTCCGATTGGTTGAGAAATAAACATTTCATAATTTATTTGTATTGGTCTATGTATAATGCATATCTACGGCATATACTCGTAATTGACTAGCTCTTCAGATATGGATTTATCGATTGGAACGGGACTATTCCCAATTTCCCATTGTTTGTATCCACTTCTACAACTACTGTTTATCCAGAGTTTATAGCGTGACCGTACGCTTTCCCCCTTACTTCTTGGAGATGGAGAAGTAGTAACTTTAGGACGTAAAGCTATGATGTTTTCTACAGAATACTAAAGGCTGCAAGAGGGATCTAATATTCTGTGATCGCTCCACATGTTTCCGCAATGCTGCTGTGCCGAAAGTACGTCACCTTTTTCAAAATTGCCCTCAATAACGCAACTTAACAGTACTACATAAAAGAAACTTACCGTAAATTTCTCCGGCGAACTGAAGTCTTCATCGAGGAAAATCCTGATCTTGTCAAAGAGTCTCAGCTCCGGGCAGTCCATCAGCCTCTGCACGAAGTCTTGTACGTACTGCATCGACTTCTCATATGCTTTGCCCCCTACTTCTTGGAGGTGAAGCGCTATGAACTTCGGGTCCATACGGGCGACTGCTTGCAAGAACTCCGACGTCCATATTGGCAGCATCACTGACGGCTGGAAGAAAAAAAGGACAATATGATGAATTCTGTATTAAATCAAATCATTTATTCAGTACGTCGGCCTTTTCCAGGGCACTTATACAAGTCCCAAATTAGCTTGTTCTACCACCATTTCGGGACAACATTATGGGCTGGTGTTGAGAAGAAATGGCATAAGACCTGTGTTAGTATCCGAAAACATAGCTGATTCGTAAATAAATAATCATGAAATTCATTAATATCAGTAAGGATCACTTTCCCACGCTCTCTAGTTAAGTACCTACTATTTATCCAAATCCTTGAAGTTGAATTTGACTTTTTCAACTTGTGATAGATACAAAAAAACGGCTAAAAGTAGCTCAAAGAACTCATGAGGATATAAGATTTTTTGGGCGGAAACTGATCGGGTGAATTCTAAGTGCCTGAAGTAGTCTGCCATAACAAATCGTTCTAATCGTCAGCATTTAAGTTCACTAAAAGTCATCTGCAGTAAACTGAACGAGAGTGGTGGTAAAATCAATTTGTTGAGCAAGAGATCAAAGAAACCTTGGATTTTAAAACCCAATTTTCAATTTTCCTTCAGCAGTACATTTTTACGCCAAAACTGTTGTTGTTTTGAATTATTAGTTTCTTTTGGCACCAATCCAATTCCTCTGGCGCTACGACATTTAGCAGACTATTTTTAGACTGCGGTCAGTATTTATGTGAAAAATATAGAATTTTCATTATCTTCGTGACCTTCTTCTTTTGCCTCGCCTAAATCCCGTTACGCGGGATCGGCTTGCATGATCATGCGCCATTTGATTCTATCTTGAACGTCTTGTTCGTGAAGTCCCAATACTTTAGAATAAGAATAAGAAAAACTTTATTTGACGCATAAAGAAAATAAAAAACAGAACAAAGGGACTTAAAACTATACACGCATATTTTTGTGCCAAAAAGGCGCCCGCTTAGCATTGACGCTGGTTTTCAGCGGGTGCCTCACTGTCATGTCCTTTTGGACATTCGTCATCCAGCTGGTCATTATCTTCGCGATCCTGGGTGTTTTTATGTAGACGACACATGAAGCTAAACACAGTGGCCTTATTTCGTTGTAAATACAGACTAGTTTCGAACAAAAATGTATAGGCTGATGTGCTGTCGACTGTACACAAGTACAAGGTGTACTTCCAAAGTTCTAATGAGTTAGTCATCAACATCATCATCTCAGCCATAGGGCGTCCACTGCTGAACATAGGCCTCCCCCAATGCTTTCCATGTTACCCGGTTGGTAGCGGCCTGCGTCCAGCGCTTTCCTGCTACATATATGATGTCGTTGGTCCACCTTGTGGGTGATAATGAGGTAGTGTAGATCTTTAATTACGGATCTTAACAGTCATAGGACGTCAACGGCTAAACTTTGAAGTTTATCCGGTAAAAAACAGTTTTTATCATTCAGTTAGCTATTTAGGATTAATTTTATCATTTTAATTAACAAGCCGTCACTGTAACAATGCCAAATTCGGACTCTGATTAGAGGCACAGGATGGAAGATATACTTTATTCGCGTATTATTATTATTTTATAGTCCAACAATAGGAAAAGCTGCGAGACACATCTAATAGGGGAGAGTTCGCTATATTGTACCGCCGGGTAAATTGTACCACCCTCATATTTCGTAAAGTATTTATTGAATGTCTGTAATTGCAACACTCAGTGATACACAACTAAATTCAATTAATATCGGCCATGTGGTTTTTGCCGTGACAACGAACACGTGTGTTTTATTTTGAAAAGTATTTTTTAATTGTTTTCAAGTAACTTTTGACAATGCATGTTTAGTTTGTAATTTTGTTAAATTTAATCACAGGGTGTTTCTAATATATTATTTAGAAGCGTAAATTAGTGTGGATTACAATTATTTAAAACATTTTTCGGTATTTATAAGCTATATTTTTTACCGATTTTTTAAAAGCACTACCACCTAGTCGGCTAAATTGTACCACATAAAGTTGTATGGAACTTTACCAAAGGATTATGAAATTTTTTTTAGTAAATCATATTTTGAAGTCATAATAGCGTAGTTATGTTTGACTAACAATAAATGAAAGCAAAAGACTGGCAAAGTTGATTAGGTACAAGTGTGCGTTACGATAATTGGAATTACAAAACTTTTACTCAAAATCGTGCTAATGTATAAAACAATATCGATTGTCTATGTTATTAACTACTGTTCCTTTTCGTTACCTAATTTCTTAAGAATGTATCGTATAATATTTTGCCATAGTTTTTTTATAGGCTTGAAATTTATTGAAATCCAATTTAGTAACCCTGTGGTACAAATTATCGAACCGGTTGGCTAAATTGGACCGATGCTCTGAACTTGTATTTTGTTGATTTGTGCTAAATATACAACAATTGTGTTGATTAACACATATGAAATAGTAAGTTGAATAATTTCTCTTTAATTATATACCATGAACATTAGCAAAAACACAAGAAAACTATGTGTTAAATGGGATTGAAAAAACTGGTCCAAATTACCGGACTCTCCCTTATTAATAATTTACATATTTGCGCATTGGTACTGGCTAAACAACTGGGATGGGGTATTTAATTTTACGATAAGATAGGTATTCTAACACGACCAGTAGTAAACTTCTCTATTACAATGAATACTTTGCCTTTGTCAAGCAGTGCACGGTATTTGGTTGAAACGTACGAAATATTAAAATTAGGTAAAACTACTACAAGTATGAAAAAACAATCAGCTTATAAGCCAGCGCTTAAACACCTATCAATTCAATAAAAACACCTAGATTAAAGGAGTGCGGGAACATAGAAGCCAGGAAAAATGACCATCCTATGCAGATGACCTGTCAGTTGTCAAAGAAAAGTAACTGTGTTTCACATAAAGGGCACCACGACCTGAAACACAATACGCTTTGTTAACACTGTTGAATTTGATATGAACCTTATCAGAAGATGCTTTTAAGGCCCATACAATATTATCAATTCATCAGTAACGGTACGTTAAGGAAGCTCTCCCCAACCTCATTCATGTTTCATACATTGTCCCCGTTCTTGCTAAGAATAAACCTATGGCAATTCGGTCGAAAATGGCTTTAAACAGCGGAAGTACACGAAACAGTATCAAACAACAAACTTGGAACTTAATTAGATCGAGCGCCAATACTGCAGGAAGGTATTGCTAAACATGTTAGTACCTAATCTTACTAATATTATAAATGCGAAAGTTTGGATGTCTGGATGTTTGTTACTCTTTCACGCAAAAACGGATTTTGATGAAACTTTACAGTATTATTGTTTATAACCCAGAATAACATATAGGGTATATTTATGACGATCTGTGACAGACTAAATTTCACGCGGGTAAAGCCGCGGGCAAAAGCTAGTCATTTCATAATTTCTGCCAATGGCAGTCTCCTAGACATAAGGTTTATCCAAGGAGCGATACATCAAAAACCTCAAAAAGTTAACCGGCAATGGTACAAAAGGCCACTAGTAGCGAGGATCTACAGCGTAAGCTGAGAGGTGGTACTTTACTTTTCACTGGGTTGACTTTACTTTGCTAAATTTTTAGTCTATGTCCATTCATTTTCAAACCGCTCCTGGCGTTGTGGTCTTCGAACCTAAGTTGGATTACTTTCACATAACCTTTGTTTGGCCATGCCTAAAAATCGCCATTTTTGGGAAACTGACCTATTAACCTATTAGCCGCCAACCCATATCAAAAGCGGTGTCCCAGGCATCAAGCTAAGGCGCGTTGTTTGGCTTCTATAGAAGACCATAATGGCGCTGAAAAGGTTAATGTTAAAAAGTAAACAAGATTCTTAATAGGCGTCGAATAAACCAATCACTGGTAGCCCTTGAAAATGTCCACGATCAAAGGCTTCTGATTTCGTCCTTCACAAATTAAAGGATCCTTGAAAGGGACAATATGTAAATCGACACTAACGAGCACAGAATAAACACACAATAACAAGGTAAATATTCGAGTGCTATAATTTGGACTTTGTAAAGGACTAAAGGTCAAAGGGCTAATGGTTAAGTTAAGTTTGTAAATGTTTAATGATAATTATAAGCAAGGGACTTGGATAATTTCAACTAAATCTTACTTATGGCACCCTAGTGACCATCTCTAAGTCTCTATGTGTGTTGTGTAGAGCTTGATAAGCGAGCTTAATTCGAAATTTAGCCTATAAAGAACATAAATTATTTTATTATTATCAAAACTTCATAATATGAATATCCACTGCTGGGCACAGGCAAATGGGATTAATTTACTTCACTGGTTAGGTTTTATTGGCGGTCATACTGTCAACTAGGAAGTTACACTGGAGTTCCAGGCAATGGAAGAATATAATCCTGATTCCTGAATACAGGATGCCATATTGATTTCCAACGAGACAAGACATCAGTCCATCTGGTAGATCGTCTCTTGTTTAAAATAGACTTGTCGGCCGTTTGGTGTAGTGGTTCGAAGCGGACTACTATTCCGGAGGTAGCGGGTTCGATTCCCGCACAGTACAAACATTTGTGTGCATGAACATATTTGTTTGTATTGGACTGGGTGTTTTCTATGTACATATATATTTACAAAAAAAAATATTTAAGTATGTTTTATCCGTTGTCTAGTACCCATAAGGCTTTGCTTAGTTTGGGACTAGAAGCGCAGTGTAAAATGTCCAAGGATATTTATTTATTATTATTTATTTATTATTAAAAAAAAAAGTAGTAGCACAGAATAATAATGAGTACTGTAGTAGTTAGTTGTACCAGGCCTCCGTCACTCGCCTATGTCGGCCGAGATAATTACCTACAGCGCGCGACAACTTCAAGTTGCAAATCAGTCCGGGCCGCCACGCGCCTGTTTGCACACGCGTATCTATACACGCTCGGTCTATCATAGTCGCAATCAAGGTTTATTGTTCCAACAGCACTGTTATTCTTCTTTAATGAAAAATTTTAAAATTTAGGAATAATAATTAACTGTAGTGATTTAAATAATAAAAAAACTACACTTTTTAAATAATAAATTATTTTGAAATACTTATGACAAAAAACTATAGCAAAAAAATTATTTTAGCTAATAAAAACATTAACTTTACTTCACCGTGTCTATTTTCCGACACTACACCTTTTAAAAC
This sequence comes from Ostrinia nubilalis, assembly GCF_963855985.1. NCBI lineage: Eukaryota > Metazoa > Arthropoda > Insecta > Lepidoptera > Crambidae > Ostrinia > Ostrinia nubilalis. Next base: position 3,458,346 of record NC_087111.1, on the reverse strand, counting down.
TGTTTGTTTAATTTCGAATTATCGCAACACTGAAGTTTATTAATAGGTACTTTAGAGATGGTACGATTATACAAACTCCACTAGATTAAAGTTTTCTAATCGTAAATACAATAAATGCTTCTTAAAATTAAGTTTTTATTTATTTTACTTTGCTCATACAACCCTGACGCTTGAGCGGTGACGTAGATCAAAAACACTAAAAAAATGCGCTCTTGTGAGCGTAGTAGTAAGGTGCGATTTCGAATGCACCATGTGCGTTGGATATTTTGCATTATTATTATTACCGTTAAAATGTCGGCATCTGATCCTACACAAAGGAGTGCAATTTCTGTTGCTACTATTATGTATTCTGTGGTTGTACGCCAATCAAGTCTCGAACGTCATTTCATTCATTCATAATACGTGTCGCAAAAAATAAAATAAAAACATATTTTGATTCCTACCGCTATCTGTAATACGACTTATGAGACTTGCATATTATACACAAACTACGGATTTATCATGTTTACTTATACGCAATATTTTCAAACATTTACCTTACATTATTGTCCTATGTTTACGACTTGCTCTGCACTCGTTAATTATATTTAATTAGAGCCCACATAATGGCAATAAAAACTATATCTGAACTTGACGTCATTTTTTGTATCTGTTGGGGATATATATTAAGTCCGCTACAGAGCAATAAACACAGTGGTTGGTAGTAACATAATAAATATATTGGTATCAAAGCACACGTAGAATATTTACAATAGAGAGTTCGGCACAGCCATTACACAGCTAAAGACAACATCACATTTGAATATAAATGACAGTTCTATCATAGCGGTTCCAGCTAGCCAGCTCTACGTTATACAGCATGAAGGTGCTCATCAACAGTATCGTACATGTACAAATACGACCTTATGGCCTTTTAGAATAGTTTGGACAAAAACTAGGAGTTATTTTATACTACTGTTGCATGAAATTAATATTATTTAATTAACGTAGCATTTATAAAAAGTTGTTATTGTTTTTGAAGTTTGAAGATTTGTAGTAAATAGCCGTCTGGATCAAAATCCATAGTCGTCCATCCGTAGTTTCTTGCGCTGCTTCTTCTCAGCACTGGCCCATTTATTGTCACGAAGCAGTGATAGGGTTAAAGTAATATTGAGACCTGTACAAGCGCTTTTTAAAAGCTATTCGCAGAAAATTATGACCTGTTAACCTTTATTGTGTGTTTAATAGGTTTGCTTAGGTCAAGTGGCTCTACAGTGAGAATAACAAAAGCTGATGGCAGAGACTCTGTCGGTATAAAATGGAACTCAAATCACGTGAATTTTCGTCAGTCAACGACGTCACCCGTCGATGTTAATTATCTTTTTATTAAGTTCAAGCGTCAAGAAAAAACTGCTTTTGGATGAAATCCACGTGGAGTGTTGTCTAAGCTTTTATAATCCGGTCAATACTGGATTTATCCAGTCCGAGGAAAGCCCTAGTTGAAGCAGGGCTACTTTTTAAGCTGTTTTTGTCTTTTCGTGTCCACCCCTTTTTCTCTAATGAGACGTATCATTATCGACCGTGACAGACAGACCCCGATTACAAAAATCTTTAGAAACCCTGCTCCTTGTTAGTAACTGCCCCTTTCATCAATCGGTTAAAAATAGGTCATATTTCCATGACGTCAGCAACAGTGACGGACGACTGTTGATGACATAGATCTATTACCTACTTGCGCGCCTACTTCCAGTTCTATTGTCGTAGGCTCATTACGAAAGCATAATTTAAACGTTTAGCTGGTTTAGCAATGCTAATCTGTAATCACTTACAGGTCTTAGCTGGGTATTACGTATTACAGAAAGATGCCCAAAAAAGTCATAAAAGTGTTCGTTTTTTAAAAGGTGTCAAATATACAATTTTAGACGTGTGGTGACGGCAGAGAAGAATTTGATTTGTCACCAACCCCTACTCTTCCCACGGGTGTCGTAAGAGGCGACTTAGGGACTACACATCAAACAGAGAACGGGCAGCAGCGCTCTCTGAAAAACATCAATATTTTAAACTGCGATCTCCAACCCGCCTGCCAAGCGTGGGGATTATGGCAAAACCCTCCACTACAGTGGAGGAGGCTCATAGTCCAGCATTGGACTGTAAAGGGCTGTTGATGATACAATTTTAATCTGACGGTCTCTGCAATAAGCGTATAAGCTAGTATCGCAGCGGCATTTGGTTCGTTTTAACCAAATGACATCCACTGCTGGACAAAGACCACCCCCAAGTATTTCCACAATGACCGACATAGATCGAGCCTTTTGATTGGTTGAATTTTACAAGAGTCCAGACAGAATCTATGACGTGCTATGACTGAGATGGAATCGATCGAGTTTGACTTTGGACCTAAGAACCTATTTGAGAAGTAAAATAACTGCTAAAACCTTTTCTAAATCGCAAAAATATACATACACATACAGCCGAACATAGAACCACTTCCTTTTTTGAAGTCGGCTAAAAAGAAAACCTTATTGGATTTGAAAAAAGAAACAAAATAAGATTTGCTCGATATTCAAATTCTTTCGCGGAATCCAAAGAGTTTCGCGACTCTTTTCCCAAAGGGTTACTTTACCGAGTTTAGCTTCGCTTTGAGACTGTCGTTCAACTCGTGAAGCGTCCTTGGGGGATCCTTGGCCTATCCATGTCATGAATACCGTTACATGTAATACCCAGACGGCTTAACAGGGTTTTAGACTTTAGTAGATCGGCTTACTGACAGCGGATTACGCTGACACTTGCTAGAGCCTTCGTTAGGAATTCGTGTATTCGCAGTTTCGTACGTGAATTGGTATTCGGATGTTTTAGGAATACGTTACTAGGGCTCAGGGTTACAATACTTGGCTAGCCAGGGCGAGGACAATAGATAATTATTTTATACTAGCTTTCCGCCCGCGGCTTCGCCCGCGTGGAATTATGTCTGTCACAGAAAAGCTTTATCGCGCGCGTCCCTGTTTCAAAAACCGGGATAAAAACTATCCTATGTCCTTTCTCGGGACTCAAACTATCTCTATACCAAATTTCATCAAAATCGGTTTAGTGGTTAAAGCGTGAAAGTGAGACAGACAGACAGAGTTACTTTCGCATTTATAATATAGTAAGTAAGGATTTACTGGTTATAAATCAACATATCCTTAATTAATGATTGATGACAAAAGATAATAGAAAAAACTATCATTAGTGTATTTTTGGACATGATCACGAACGGGAAATTATGTAGTATCGAACTGATTTGCGCCGCATAATGCGAAACTGAGAGAACTCCAAAGAGGAAAGATCTGTGATGTTTGTAACGAATAAACTCAAAAACTACTGGACAGATTTGAAAAATTCTTTCACCATTAGAATTTAGAATCCTCATTTTTTTCTTACATTCATATTTCTTCAATTTTTGTTAATAATAGCGGGCCGCTAGTAAATTAATAAATACAGGTAGATCCGCGGCAAATCGTTGTACAGATAAGAGAAGCGTGTAACATCAACACCTGCTTTCAAGGGTCATTAACATGGCTCAATAATAACAGTTTGAAATGCATACATGAGCCAATATTTTTGGGCAGACATTTTAATAGTTGCTATTCTTTATTATCAGGTTTTTACTGAAAACTTAAATTCTTCTTTTTAAGAAGAATAGAAATTATTTTATAACATTTTGGCAAGCCAGCTAATGAGTCATCATCATCAACAGCCCTTTACAGTCCACTGCTGGACTATGAGCCTCCTCCACTATAGTGGAAGGTTTTGCCATAAAGTGTAGCTGGCAATATTTCAATCTTGATCCGATATTTGGAAAAAAGGCTATTACTACATAATGTAGTAATTTAGATTTAAAGATTATAATGTAGTCTACATTATAATCAACATCAAAATCTTTCTAGTGATGAAATAATTTTAACACAACTTTATGAAGTTTATTTTACTTAAAACTTAATTTTTAAGGCCTAATTGGTGAAATTTAAAGTGATTTAAGTGAAAAATGTTGTTTATGGTGTATCGAGCTTGCCCAGGAGATGCATAGAATTTAGTTATTTTACGGCAATTATTACAACATGTGTAATTGCCTAATATATACGCGCGCGATACAGTTTTTCTGCGACAGACAAAATTCGACGCGGGCGGAGAGCTAGTATGTTTTAATTATAGAAATTATAATTAAGTATAAAATTTAACTAAATTTTACAATGAAAATATTATTTTACACTGAAAAACATTTCTTTTTTTGCAAAATAACATTTATTATCACTACATACGATGCCACAGAGTTTCGCTTGATGTGCTAACATATGCTATGTAACATATATGTAACGTCATATGTAACAAGTGAAGTCCTCGGAAAGTCCGATTAACATTATCAATTTCTATTATTAATATGGGAAAAAAAGTACAAGAAATAATCACAGACTGGAAACGGACACCTAAGTCTCTTCGGTTCTGGCATTTGGTAAGATATGAGTTTAACAGTGTTAGTGACGATTTGAAATACCTAGTTCTCAATTAGACACAGAAGGTAACAGGGATAAATTTTAAGATTGCTGGCTACAAATATTTTGCAACTCAATGTCTATAATCATTATTAAAGATATTCAAAATAAGCCGACTAGGTAGAGCATCAAAATTACCTATTTTACAGTTGATTGATTATTATCTAATGACAAGACCAGACTACTTCAGGGGGCGTTAACTTCGCTCTATAATTAAATTGTCCCCAGGTCAAGGAGACAATTGAATCGAAATTCAAATTTAGAACTCCCACTCACACATTGTCACGTCCCGCGGTTGTTTTAATTAAATTTATGCGACTGTTAACGAAGCGTTAATGAATCAGGACAATCAATTATAAAAATCAAAATACTCACTTCCTCGAATATTGATCCCACGTTGGCGGTCACCAGAAGCAATGGCACTTTATCCGATCCCATCTTTTTGAATTTCAACATGATACCAAAACGATAAATGAGAAAACAATTGCGCCAAAACTAGCGAGGTTAAACGTCCACACAGGGAGCAGTTTACGCCGTTTTAGCCGATTCGGCGTACGCACGCCCAGTCCACAAACATTTTTAATCACATTATTACAGTTTACTTTGTTATTTTCACGTGTAAATAATTAATTTTGTACGATATCCCGAAGTCGCCCGTTTTCGTCCCAGCCCTTTTTGACATTTGTGAAAATGAATGAATGACATTTTTACGCCCACACCCGTAGTGTATAAACAGATCATAATCCGCCCAATTTAAGATGGATAGTATGATTTTTTAAATAGCTTCAGTGAAATTGAAGTGATTTTCCATATGCATATAAAATGTGTAATAGTAGATTGATGCATTCAATATTATCGACAAATACATTATCTGTTCTGAGTATTTTGCATAAAACTTAAAAAGCTATACAATTATAAATCAGCTTTTCCGTGTAACGGAACGCAATTTTCTTTTTACAGAAACATCCTAATTTGGTCGGGTTATAACCAATGACGTCGGTTCAGGATTTACGTCACGCCCCGTTTTCAGGGACGGACTTGCTTATTTTTAACGTACACGGAAGTTTAACGTAACTAAGATGTTATATTTTTTGTTTCTCGTCTTGGCATCGAATAGTGATCACAGTGAATAAATATAGCATCATTAATCTGAAGCTATCATCATGAATGTTAGTATTCAGTTTATTTATGTCGTTGTTTGTATTTCTAAGAAGAAAGTTCCGGATTTTGTTAATATTAGTTGCCATAAATAAACTATGCTCTTCCCGAATTAAGCCCAGTTTGAAGTGAAAATTGCACAAATTATAATATAGCACATTATTATAAAGTTCTTTGACAAGAACTAAATAAAAGTTGTAACAAAAGTTTACTGCAATCGTTTTCTAGGCAGTATAATGGTGTCGTAGTTAGTGTCAGGGGCTTAATGTTTTCTACTATCAATTGTTTGGAAAAATAGATCTATAAATAACTCTATGCATCTAGCTAGATGGGTACTAAAGTCTGAAAAATCAATAACTGAAGGCACGCCTGCGCTGTGAATCCCTCCCTGTGCATCTGTGGGGCGTTCGTACTGCACATGTGCGGAACGTATTCAGCCAGTAGCCTTTTTGTATACAGCTAAAATAGAAATCGATTTAATTGTTTCTGTTGGTGAATTGGGTCGGCATCTTTTTATTTAGTACCAGTGCTTTTGACGTGAGTCGCTCGTTACTAAATACTGACCATTAGCAGACTATGTAGGTAAGACTGGCCGCTGAAAACTGAAAAACTAGCGACGTAACTTCCTTATTTACTTTTTTTTAAGGATTTGAAAAAGTTGGAAAATTAACCGAATTCTTTTGTTTTTTTTTTCAGGTTACCGAAATGGGGAACGATACGTTTTTAACGTTATTGATAGTAGCGTCAGCAACAGCGTCGACACACGTCCACAATGCTGTTGAAACAGAAATGTTTGCGATCCCCATCAGCCCCAATCTGTTTAACTGGACTTATCAAGGTTTGTGCTTATTTATTTTTAAATAAACTATTTCATAACAACTATCCAATTACGCAAATTCGTTAACTAATAGAAATATTTAAGTAGGACCATTCTATTGAAAAAATAGTTTATTATTCTTTTGCGTCATTTTCTAGAATTCGACCAGCAGTACCGTTTTCATGCAGCTATGCGCGGGAAACCTGAGTTACCGTCATGGCTTCGCTACATCTACAGTGGAAGACACCACTCGGGATTCATATTCGGAACTCCACCTCGAGGGACCAACAAACCGATAACCGTAAAGTATCAATACCTAATTATTTTCAAATTACAGGAAATTGTTTTTTTTTTGTCATGTTGGTATCAAATGTCAATAATTCGAAAGTTAGGATGGGGATACACCAAGACAATTTATTATTTATTTCGAATTTCTTTACCTTAAACTTTATTTTTAAATAGCTACACGTGTTTTATTGTAATTTATACTGAATACATATAAAATGGACTTTAAAATAAACGTTTAATAAAATTTATAGTCAGTCCGATCTTTACGAATAGACTGACATCAGGAAGATAATTTTTATTCATTAAAATTCCAAATCGCATACAAATTGGCCTAAAATTACACAGGTAGCAACTTGTATGCAATTTAAACGATTTCGTATGCGAATAGAATACTAAATCGTTAAAAAAATACGTCATAAGCCGCAACTACAGAACAAAGAAGATAGGAATTGACGTAATATAATTATTTAAATATGTTAATTTTTATTTGCAGTTGGAAGTCATAGGCCTAAATCGTCAAGATTATGAAACTCGAAGGGTTCTGTTATCCATCAAAGTACAGCCGAAGGAAAGCATGGCGCGACACGAAGTTGAACTGAAGATCGACAATCTGAATGTGGAAGATTTACTGGATGATCACAGGTAGGTCCAGTGCGTAATAAATTACACACCTGTTTCAGTTTTTTTAAGAGATTTCCGCTAAAACTTTCTAAACGTTTTCAGGATGACTCGTCTCAAGGACATCCTGAAGACCAGGCTCTGGACAGAAAGCAGCCAAGACCTCTACACGACGTTTCTGGCTTCAGCCATCGATTTGGGGGCTCGATTGCCGCTGCGACCCAGCGATGGTGAAGGGTAATGAATTGAAATTCCTTTTTTATGTCTTGCAATAGCTAAAAAGTCACCTTTTTTCCAATAAAACCTATTTTTTCTTGATAGAAATTAAGTAAGTAGTTATACTTACGAGCAAATAAATGTAAAATAAAACTGCTGCTGTTGCTGATAAAACATGTCTCCAGATCTACTAGGGTTTAATTTAACCTCTGAGATATTAATAGCTGACATATTTTTACAGGTTAGTGGTTCGTCTAGGCAGCTCAATGCCTTTCTCCACTCAACTTAAGTGGCTAAGAGAGGAGGTTCGCCCTCTATCCCGCCTTCCCAGCTGCCCGAGGGAGTACAAACGAACGACATCTGAGCGACTGTTCAGGGATGCTGGCTTCACTCTGGACTGGTGCAACTTTGAGCTGGTGAGTTTTGGGATTAATCAATATTAGTTCATTTCAGCCAAATAACGTCCAGTCTAGGACAAAGGCCTCCCCCAAGGATTTCCACAAAGACCGGTCCTGCACTACCACTAATAATAATCACAGTTAATTTTATATTTTGATTTCAAGCTACATCAAATAGATATTAATATTATTGAGATCTTTAACGCTGCCACCATCATAGGTCCTCAGTCACCTCAATTATCAAACCTAAACGATGGAAGAAAATTTCATCTAACTATGCATAAAACAAATTTCATTCCAGTACAACACAATCTACAAAGACCGGACCACCGAGCACCTCGAATACCTGACCGAGTTGCCCAACAACAGCAAGTCAGCAAAGTCTTTTAAAGCGCTGTCAACCAACGACGCGTGGACTGCTCCCAGCAAGCGGTCGCTGCCTAAACGAAACTACACGGGACAGTTGGCACTGGCCATGGCTGTTCCGCTGGCGATGCTGGTGCTTTCGGTCGCTACCTTAACTGGCGTTTTGTTCTTCCAGTATGCGGCTGTGTAAGTATACAACGCCTATGAAATATTACCATAGTGTTTATTCTCGTACAAACTTCGATAGTCAACTTTGAATGATTGTTTTTATCAGGGAAACTACACATTATAAAACATTATTTCACACAAAATTTGAAGTACAAAAAGCGAACTTAATACCATATTATGGCATTCTCTACTAGTTGACCTTAATTATTATGTGCGTCATCGTGCACGATTATAATCTTTTGCTCAATTAGGTAGGTATTTGTTTAGGTAGGTATACTCAGGTACATAGCTGGGCACCGTTAATCAAATAGTTAACTTCGTTAATCGTTAAACCGTTAGTAAAAAAATTAACTTCGTTAAACGTTAAAACGTTACATTTAGTAAGATTTAACGCAAGTTAACGTTAATCGTTAATCCGTTAACTCATGTTTAAAACATTTCGAAAGCAAATCAGCTTTTATGGTATAACGTAAGCCTAACTTTTACGGTGGCTTTTTCTGTATATTCAATAGACTGTAATTCTACTTACGTTATAGGTACCATAAATTCTGATTTCTATGTATAATATTTGGGCAATGATTAGAAGTTCATCAGCCACACAGTTTTGACAGTTCCAACTCCTTGCCAGACAGTTTTTTTTAGGATAGCTGCCAAAGCAACGATGACCCAAACTTCATAATCTACCAACATTCTAACCTGTATTGGGAGCATACGCTGACAAAATTTCAGCTTTTATAAAATGACGTAGGTCTGGCCTTCACCAGCTCTTAGTCTATAGTATCTTAAATCTCAGAGCCTTGGTTTAATTACAATACAATTTAGCACCAAAGTGCTCGAAAAGACAAATCCAACAAACCCAAACTCGATAAGTTTCCACCGTTTCGTTTAGGAATTCCTATGGTCACTTCCTGACTCCATCATCAGGACCCTGGACATCATCTAGTACTAAAGTGCTCGAAAAGACAAATCCAACGAACCCAAATTCGTTTCATTTAGGAACTCCTAAACATAGCATAGGAACTTCCTATTCCCACCTCCTGACTCGATCATCAGACCAGCTTAATGGTACCATAACATTGCATTTTCATCGTACTTACATAAGTGTACCAAATTTCAGCTCTATCGGTTGAGAACTGGTCTTAAAATCAGTTGCAAGATTTGTCCCACACATACTAACAAGCGAAACGATATAAAAAATGCAGACTGAAGTCAATATAAAGCTTGTAAATAAATAAAAAAAATGCATTTTTTATATCGTTTCGTACTGTTGTTTTGGGTTCTGGAAGTTCTGGAAGCCCGAACGTACTTGTCAGAACGCGTTTTTAGGGTTCCGTAGTCCTGACAAGGAACCCTTATAGTTTCGATATGTCTGTCTGTCTATCCGAGGGTTTGCTTGGAAACTATTGTCACTTGAGAGCTGTAATTTTGTGGAGGTATGTATATTAATCACGCCGACAAAACGGTATAATAAAATTTTGAAAAAAAAAATTTTTTGGGGTAGCTCCCCTACATGTGAAATGGGGATGATTTTTTTTTCATCTTCTACCCCATTGTGTGGGGTATCGTTGGATAGGTCAAAAAATGACTAAGGGGTTTCTAAGACTATTTTTCGTTTTAGGGATCGGTTTGCAAAATGTTTAAGTTTAAAGTGCCAATTTTTGTTCGATTAGGGCGTCCCCCCCCCCCCCTCTAAAAACTAAACTGTTGGCTTTAAAAATCTAGTAAAATTCGTAAAGATACTGCTTTTCATGAACTTTCAAGGAAAACTGTAGCGGTTAAGATACATCAGTTAGATTAAGAGTAATAGTCATTTAACTCATGCATGTATTATAAAATTCCTTAACTAGTGACAATTCCTTAGAAGAAAATATTAAAAGTGACTTTAGATGAAGTAATTAAATAAATAATAAATATTCTGAAATATATTGTGTTAATGACGGACAACTACGTAACCCTACACTGCGCGTGGCACGACACGCACTTGGCTAATTTTTATTCTAGTGTTTTTCAGCGTGCCTGCTGTATCTTTTTGGTAAATAGTAGGTACTGGATTAACGATTAACGGACTTAGGATAATTTAACGGAAGTTAACGAGTCCGTTAACATTTTTTAAAGTTAACTTAAAAGTTAATCCGTTAATAGAAATGTTAACTTCGTTAATTAACGATTAACGGATTAACGAGTTAATGCCCAGCTATGCTCAGGTACCAGAATTCCGTTTTATTTTATTTTTCAGGCGAGATCCTGAGTCAGAATATTTTCTAGAAAACATTTTCCACGTGTGCATTGACTATAGAAATAGAAAGAGGTATTATTTCGTATCATGAAATACTTTGCGTGACTTACATTACTAAATAATCTAATTATTAACCTGAATTTTGTTTGTTGTGTACTCGTAATATTTATAATTACTAACACAGTAACAACTTGTGAATTATAATTGGATTTTTTACGAAGTATAGGTAAATTCTGTACATTCAAGTTATGTTATTAATGTTATTTATAGACTCCGAATAAACAATCCAATATTTATTGTTTGTTCGCATGCATTGGGAAATTAATCCATGACATCATTGTCTGTTCACATACCTAGTACCTAATATGTTTTTCAATTGATGTTAGACTAAAAAATATTTATTTACGAATTTTCAGAGCTCACAAAAATAGTAAAGTGGAAATCTGTCGGTATGGCACGGGCAACACAGATCAAACACAAGTCGCGGATAACACCAGCAACAAAAGTCTAGGCGTTAGGTAAGTTCTCAATATTCTTTTTAATTACTCCATGACTATTATATCAGTCAGGACACTCAGTAGGCCTAAGATGCGCGCCGTGATAACCTTTATCGACGTCAAAATGTATGGGCAAAATCGATAAAATGGCGTGTTAACCGCTTATCGCGGCGCGCATCTTAGGCCTACAGGAGTACTCAGGACACTTGCATGAAAGACATTTGCGCGAAAGACACTTATGCGAAGCTGATAAAAGTATTGAGAATGATTTACCTAAAAATATCGTTCGTGCAAATATCCATTGGCGCTAATGTCTTTTCGCGCAGGTACATACGTGCGCGCAACTGGCTTTTCGCGCTTGTGGATTTGCGCAAGTGTACCAGAACCTTAGTTTATTCACAGCATTTTACTGCCATGACAGAATTAAGGACGCGTAGCACACTTATCACCCGGAAAGGTATTGTAACCGTATCAACTCGAGGCGGTCAGTATTCTTTGTATGAAACTCCATACTGCAACTTATCCGTACCGTATCGTCAACGCCTTGCCTCTCGGTTGACAGCGCGCGAAAGGCAATGATAGCTTGCGAAAGGCGATGACGGTGTTGATTCCTTTCCGAGTTTATAAGTCTGCAATGATCTTAAATCCAATGAGACAGTGAATTAAAGCTAACATAAACTTAATCACTCAATTTCATTCAGCCCCAACAACAGCCTGGTCAGGCCTTACAGCCCTCGCTCCACCACCAACCTGGCTGGAAACTACAACCGCCCGCAGCCGCCGCCATACATGGGCTCCAACACCAATTCGCTCCACAACCGCCGCTCAGCTAACATCGATAAAACTCCTCCCACCAGCCACACTCCTGAACACCGCACTCATCTCGCTTTGGAAGAATCTTTGAAGCTTTTAAACGATGCTAACATCGCCAATGACTTTGATAACCTCAACCTGATTAAAGAACCAATCGTTGACTTCAATGATGGTACCGACGACTATGTGCCGATCAAGACTGATGGATACGTGTCAATGAAGAATCTTGACGATATTGATGTACCAGACCTGACCAAGTTTGGGATCGCGGGCCCGATTTGACATGAGGTCTCCGTTGACGGCCAGCCGCCGGTCAAGACGTGGTTTTGTTAAACGGGATAACATGGTTACAACAATCCCTGAGCACAAATAACTCTTGCATCGCATTTAATAATCGTACTCCTTGCATAACGGTAGCGACGTCGTTTTAATTTAAAAAAAAAAGATTACCTTACCATAACGAGAACGATATTTATTCGTGCTCAGGGCACAGGATAGATTCAGGCACCGACAGTGAAAGACGACAACAGCAATTTCAAACACGGATAAATTCTGCATCCATTTCATATCAAAATGATTTGGAAAACTAATCTTAAATATGGCACCGTATTACTGGTAGATTGACAATATTACTTAGTTATTTTATTCGTTTTAGATTCGAAAGCTACGCTTTGCTCGTACTTCAAAGTAAAACTATAAATCTCGATATTTATGATGCGACTTTTTCGAATCTAAATTGATAAAGAATGTGTTTAGTAGCCTTTTAACAAGTGATTAGCTAACAAAATATGTAATACATTTACTTAATTAAACCTAATTTTAGTTCATACTAACTATTGACGTAGATCGATGTCTATTCAATGTTACAATAATAGTGTCGATTTTTAGTAAATTGATGTTCTAAAAGTTTAATGAATTTTATCGAACTACAGATAATGCACCTAGTGTACCACTATCCTAAAATCTACAATGTCATGTTGATGAAAATATTTTAATATCTTAGCATCAGTCTGCTGTTTGTTCTAGTCGAATTAGAAAATAGTTAATAGAATAAGTAATTTATTAACTTTTAGGTATAGGTATATTACTTAGTATTTTTTTACTAATAAATTGACAATTTGACTTTGACTCTCGAAATCACCGGAAGTGGGCAAAGTTGAAAAGAATAAAATTAATTTTATTGAGTTTACTTTATTAAAACAGATTTTTGATGATTTATATTTTAAAAATAATGCTTTAACTAACTAAATTTTTAGATTATTATAAAGGAATTTACATTGTTACATTTAATAAATTATTTTTGACGGTTTTAATAAGTTCTTTGTTATAAATGTTTTATATTACAATAATAATATGCATTTATTGTTATTTACTTAGTAAATTTTTATAGTCAAATATTACATAAATGTGGTAATAATCTGGGGGCACGGCAGTGCCCCCGCCAAGTCGAGCGCGAAGCAAACACTGCCGTACCATCATTTACTGGAACCATTTCGCCGCATTTTCAGGCCCCTATTTGAGAACCTCTGGATAAGACCAGAACGCTGAAATTTTCGTTATCTAGTAAGCTATAATCACATACTTAAAATCCAAAATTTCAAGTCTGTAGGTCTTTTATTTCCGAAGTTAAGCGAAAGCAAAGTTTCGCATTTATGACACTCACTCACTGATGATCATCAAAATAGAACTAGTACTTCCCATAAACTCAGAGAGCTGAAATTTGGTACAGAGTTAGGGTTTAATGGCCACATTAAGGGAAAACTATAAAAACTAGGAAAATCGAAGATCTGGAGTAACACCACATTCATAATCAATACTACTAGCGCCACACCGGCATCGTGGTGTTCGCCTGTACCGCTCACCGCTAGATGGCGCTAGCACTTTGAGCGTCGATTTTCTGCACCGCGGTGTCCAGATTTTTTTTCCTTTCTAGACCCCCCCGTCGATTAAGTTGAATGTTGTGTAATTTATATTTACATAGCTTTCCGCCCGCGGCTTCGCCCGCGTGGAATTTTGTCTGTCACAGAAAAACTTTATCGCGCGCGTCCCTGTTTTAAAAACCGGGATAAAAACTATCCTATGTTTTTTCCCGGGACTCAAACTATCTCTATGCCAAATTTCATCAAAATCGGTTGCGAGGTTTAAGCGGGAAAGCGTAACAGACAGACAGACAGACAGACAGACAGACAGACAGACAGACAGACAGACAGACAGACAGAGTTACTTTCGCATTTATAATATTAGTTGGGATTTCGTTGATTTCGTTTATTATATCGTAAGGTTCGCTCAGGCTAAGGTTATGTTATTAAAACCATTCTGATTCGTTGTCCATTTTAAAGGTCGTTGAGTTTATTTGTGTTTAACTGTTTAATATCGTAAAAAAATGTCGATAATATAATTTAAAGACGACGACGTTAAATAATTATGCCACATTCTACAAAAAGAAGTGAAATCCCACCAAAAACATTCTGTAAAAAACTAGCCAAGTCTCGATGGAGCTGCTTGTTTATCTCTAAAAAGTAATGAAATCTAGACAAAGTCGTGCCAAGTCTATGGTTCCTTACTGCGATTTCTTTATTATTATAGTTAATGTTGTGTGACTTGGCCGTTGAACAATCTTTATTAAGATAATCATACATAAGTATTATTGAAATACGCAGCTTTATTAAGCCTACAATTGTCTGGTTATTAAATCAACGTTTTCCAAGTGGCAATTTTCCATCATCAATGGATAGCGGTTCTGGCGACAGATTGGTGCAATGGTGTCATAGAGCACCTGGTTTTGTACACTTCAACGGCCAAGTCACACAACATTAACTATAATAATAAAGAAATCGCAGTAAGGAACCATAGACTTGGCACGACTTTGTCTAGATTTCATTACTTTTTAGAGATAAACAAGCAGCTCCATCGAGACTTGGCTAGTTTTTTACAGAATGTTTTTGGTGGGATTAATGTTTCAATTTTAATGCAATAAAATACATATCCAAACAGCACACCTGTTTCTTATTTATTTTTTACTCTTTACTATGTTCTTACCCTACTACCAGTACATTATTATTATTCTGTACATATTCTATCACTGGTAGACTACCTTATTTGCACTGAGAAATATAAATAAATGATAAAAATACAAACATTTTAGCAGTAATACATTTTATTCTTGTAAATACATGCATTCACTGGCTTACATGAAATTTAGTTTCAATTTTAAATGGTAGCAGAGTACTCACTTACTAAAAATATTGTAATAATTTAAAATGCTGGCATACAATTTTTCGCCATTCTTATGCCGGCAATCCATTTGTACACTTCGTTGTAGGTACTTATTATTTAATTTTAAAGTGTCGTAATATAGGAAAATATTACTAAAACTATATCCATAGCTCAAAAAACATTTTAAAACTATAGCTATAACACAGAGATCTAGTATAGGTACATATTAATTTATGTTTTATAACTATCTCTATTATAATAATAATTTTGACATTATTAATAGTCCACATAAAGTAATATAAACAATACTTTAACTATAAATATTTTAAAGCTTATCTTATTACTACGGCAAGTAGGCAAATGTTATTATTACATTATCTTAAAAATACTTATCAAATAACTACTACTTACTAATTAATTACTTAAATTAATATTGTAAATATCACATTATAAGTGTAGGAAGGTTTTCTTGCTCAAAATATTGCGAATATTATTACCAAATAACTAAATGGATAGGTAGGTACATACAAGTAATTTTGTTAAATATTGCACTGGCTTGAGGATTTTATGTTAATATTACATTTTTATTAGGTACATATATTGAAGTAAGTATTATCTGGGTAAACTTGCAATATCATGTATTGTACAGTCATCAACATAATTATTATTAGACTTTACATTTTCATTGAAAAATAGCAGCTGTTACAACCGTAATACGCTGAATAGCTTGATGTACATTATACGTCACATCAATCAGTTAAACATAATACTAAAACTAGGACTTAAATAAGAAAACATCACTGGCATTATGAAAAAGGAAAAGAGAGCATAATAAATATTCTTACTCATTCACTTACTCTACAAACAAAGTGCAAACAGTTTTTTAAACTTTTTAGACAGAGATAAAATTATGCATTATTAGGTTGTACGTGTATTTTTATACACATAGGTAGGTACCTACTTCTTTATTAAAATTAGGTAGAACTAGGTATAACACTGGTTTGGAATTACTATTAAACATTTTCCTGACTAAACTATTTTTAGATTATTGCAAAACGAGTTTAAAGGTCAACAGGTAAGTTGTAGTGCAGTAAGCTTGATTCTTGTTTAATCTATTTTAATCAAAAATTATTGTTTTTTGAGTGTACAGTTACATAAAATACCCAATGACAGTTTACTGTTACATTTGAACTTGAAACGCGCATAGGTAAATGTATGCAGAAAATGATACAAACAGTTTAATATATCCTAATAGGTACTTAAACCTACGCAGTTTCGAATAAAACTTAAACTTACAACTTAAATACCTATGTAGTAAAGACCTACATAATATTATCTAGCTTGCATTGTTTAAAAATCTAACTTAAATTACTTATAGAAGTCCTGCATAGGTAGCTTGTTTTAAACTTTTGCTACATCTTCTTGACACTTTATCCAAATAAAAATACCTATAATACAACAGTATCTTCTCCATTGCTTTTCTTTTAAATCTATACGCGTAAGGACGTAGCACACTTATCAACCCGGAAACGGATCGTAACCGCATCAATTCGAGGCAGTCAATATTCTTTGTATGAAACTCCATACTGCAACGCACACTATTATCCGCACCGAAGGTCAACGCCTCGCCTCGCAGTTAACAGCGCGGCTGAGTTGATCCCTTTTCGAGTTGATAAATCTGCTATGACCTTTACTCTCCTGTCTAAACACTGGGCTTTAAGGTTGATAGGTGACTCAGTCTACAGGTTTCCAGCAGACGATGGCTCTCATCTCGTCGCCAGCTTTGCCAAAAGGCCTCTCTCCATTTGCGTCTACGTACTGGTTAATCTGGTAGTCCAGTAAGGTCTGGAAGCCAAGCACGTCGGTGCCTAGTTGCTGTAGAAAAAATAATAAATTATCAGTTAATAGTAAATGTTTTAGTATTATAATGTGTTTCTTTAATTGGCTTATGTTCAAGTTGTATCGTCCTGCACATTTATGTACAATTTAATGCTGTTGAAACATTGTTAAACAAATAAAAAAAAAAAAAAAAGTGGTTGTTAAACAGGAAAAAGGTCTGGCCGGTCCGAAAGTGTAAATTCAAGTGTTTCAAAGACCTGAAAGATTATACCTGATTGAGAAAAATTGATTCTGATTTTACTTTTCTTCTAAGAATAGTAGGGATCATAATTTTAAACCCTGACGCCATGCCTATAAGCATGGTTAACGCTTTACTCGTATTGAAAGCTGATGATGTCCAGATTATTATTTTATATCTACCCAACCGTTCTAGCCAGCGTGGGGAGTTTAGGCCAAATCCCCAATTTGCCACTATTTTAGGTAGTAGGATTTTAAAGTTGCATTTTCTCAACATATTAAGACCACGGTGGTCATAGCTTACCTGAGTCAGTGGACTGGTATTAGTAGTGAAGACACCCTTGAACCGTCTCTCCCGGGCGATGCGGATGGTGGCGTGTTCGAGAGCCCTGATAGCCGCCACGTTGTCACGAGGACTTAGGTTGGCGTCGGTCGCCATCATAAACGAGTGCAGAATGGCTCCTGTGGGGATGAGCGAGTAGTTATATTGGGAAAAATAACTTTTAGCGTGAGACTCTTTAGTGTTGGGCTCTTCTCAGGGTTTTGGGTTCTTTTTAAAATGAAGAACACGACGCAGGAGTATGTTGGCAAGTGTGTATTTCGCTTCGAAGCTCACAATCAACTGGCTTGTTACTGCGAAGACGCAGTAAGGCAAAAACAATACAAACTAATACAATACAAAGCAATAAAAACAATAAAAACACCGCAGCCCCTAGTCGTGGTATCTTTTGGGCCGTTTGATTGGCCGACGCTTAGGGCGCGAACTGGAGTGGTGTTTGTTGGTTGGTTGTCGCATATGGCGCGAACGAGAGTGAGCGCGGCGGGAACGAGGCGAATCGGCCAGACTACCTGGATTGGCGATAGCTGGCGTTATTAGGCGCGCTACATGCTCCCCCTCCAAGTCATAAGAACGTCCCGTTGGTGACTTGGACTTTACAAGCGCTGATTCCCGTTGAAGTCGCGGACGACCGCGATGCCTACGTGATTGTATTGGGGCCGAGGACCGATTGAATTTATGAAAAGGGGTTAGGTAATTACTGTGGAACCTACCTACATGCTCGTTAGAGCTTAATTGAACTACGTCGTAGGTGGTGTCGCTAACAACCCTGCTGATTTGGTATGGTCCGACCCGCTTAGGCATAAACTTATTGGTACGTCCTTTCGAATCTTTACTAAGTAAGGGCGTGGTAACTAGAACTTCATCACCCACTTGATACGTTATTGCTGATCGACGATGATGATCAGTCGTTTCTTTTCTTGGTTTCCAATTTTTCATAAATTTCTTTAAGTAAAGCGTCGGAGCTCCCCCGAGCCTGAAGATATCATCCAATTCCTGCTGCAGAGAAGAGAGTTTTTCGCGCTCGGCGGGCGTCAACATCTTGCCTTCATTCTCTCGTGGCATTTTTGCAGCATAACAAGAAGAGGATGGACTGGGATGCTCATATTGAATAGCGAAAACTTGGCTATCATCAGAAAACTTCCAAGTCGAATTCCCGAAGTTTAATACGATTCCAGCTGCTAACAGGAAGTCGATACCTAATATGGTTTCATTACCTATAGCGTCGGGAATTATGAGAAAATCTAGTTTAACACTTTTATTACGACCGACATCTACTTGCAGCGTAGTGGTTAGAACTTGGCGCCACTGCGCTGAGCCATCAGCGAGTTTGATTCGCATGGTCATCTCGATAGTCGGGTGTCGACGCTCTTGAAGCAGTTTATATAAAGAACTTCCTGCAACACTCCTTTTAGCACCTGTATCTATTAGCGCTGTCCCTTGCAGGTCTAATATTCTAACACCTAAAAGAGGCCGTGGTTGTGACGCAGATGTGTGACGAGTATGCGAAGACGTAGAAAAAAGTTCTAAAATATCAAGCTCGTACGTCACTTCGTCGACATCTGAAGAAAATCCGCGATCGCAATTAGAGCTCATGGTCACCCTACTACTCCCACTGAACCCCGTATACTTGTTAAAAGGTTTCGTGGTACTTTTGGATGGGTTTGACCGCTTTGTTTGACGACGATCGGAATCATACAAAGGAATTTTATTATCTACGGATAGCACAGCCGGGTTGTTAGAAACACCATCTGGGGACGCTTCACGTGAACCATCATTGTTCAAAATACTAGAGGTCGTAAAGTCTGAGGGAAGTATGGGAAAAAAATCTGACAAATGAAAATCAGTGCCATCAACTGACGTTAAATTATTTTTACAATTATTATCTTTAGGCATGATAGCATGGTATTTTCTACGATTATTACGCTCAGCGAGGTGAAATTTGTTATTAGGAAGAGATCTAGGATTATGTGAGGAACGTAATTTGACGTTTTCGGCCCCAAAACAATCAGTAGCTTTACTTACTTGTGCGGGCGACTTACGATTGGAGAGGGAGGTTGGCGACGCCTTATGTATGTATTCACATGATATGGCGTTGAACTGCGTATTACACTTAGCACAGTTGGCCCGTACGACTCCTCTTTCTCCGCATCCATAGCAGGAAACTTCACTACCACCGTCTTTCTTCATTGCCAGCCGACGACAATTCTCACGTGTATGTCCGTGTCGTTTACAGTATACACAAAAACGATTATTTTCCCTTGTCGGCGGCGTCGCGGCAGCGGCAGGCTCGTCGCACGTGGCGCGTCGCGGCGGCGGCGGCGCGATCACGCTGGCTGCGGTCGTGGACGAATTCGTGCGCGTGGGTGACGGTGAACGGGCTGAGGCATCGATGCACGTGCGCGGAGACGCGAGTGGAGGCGCGCGTTTTTGCTGACTGTAGGCACTCGCGGGCGCAGCGACACATGTGTTTTCCTCAGCAACCTCTTCTATTTCGCGTGCTTTTCGTAGCAGCGTTTCGAATGTTTCCACTTCTTCTCTTCGTAAACGTTCCCGAACTCGCACATGGAGAAGGCCGTAAATCATGTCGAGTTGCACCTTTTCGCTGAGGTCTTCTTTCGGGAGGCGTGCTAGCTGAGCGCGTGCTTTGGCTACATAAAGCTCAGTTCTCTCCCGGAGTTGTTGCGGCTTCGAGAACAAGTCCCTGTAGATCCGGTGTGGAGGTCTACTGTCGCCGAAGGCGCTGCGGAGGTGCTGCAGGGCTTTGCTCCACGAGGTGATCGTGGACTTAACTCCCTGCCACCACGTGGCTGCGTCGTGCGTGAGAAGCATCGAGAAACCACGTAAGGCGTTAGCATCACTTATATTTGCGCAATCTTTAAATGACTCCAAAGCATCGATAAAACCGTCGAGGGACTCGGTGGGCGCTCCGCTGTAGGTCGATTTGCACGTGGCGAACGTTCCAGATGCAAGTTGAGCGGGCGGCGGCGTGGAAGAGCACTGCGCGGCGTGAGCCGGCGCGGGCTGTGAAGATGGCGAGCAGCACTCGAGCACTCTTGATAGCAGGCGCTCGAAGTTTTCTGCTTGCGACTGTTGCAGGGACACCATCATGGCGGTGAGGTCGTCCACGGTGATGGGCGTCGGCACTGGCGCTGGCGTCGGCGTTCTTGCAACGTTGTTGTCGCGTCCATCGTCTTCCACGTCGAAAAAGTCGGTCTGGTGGCGATTTGTGTTGCGGCGTGTCACAGGGCGTGGCATTTTCTTCGAATTTTATAAATACCACGGAGGTCGTGTTCTTTAACTTGGTCGTTGAGCTGCCAGTTTATGCGTGGCAGCGTTCTTCAACTTGACTCACGTTGGGCTGCCAATTTAGCGTGGCAGCGTTCGCCAATTTGACTCACGTTGGGCTGCCAATTTAGCGTGGCAGCGTTCGCCAATTTGACTCACGTTGGGCTGCCAATTTAGCGTGAGACTCTTTAGTGTTGGGCTCTTCTCAGGGTTTTGGGTTCTTTTTAAAATGAAGAACACGACGCAGGAGTATGTTGGCAAGTGTGTATTTCGCTTCGAAGCTCACAATCAACTGGCTTGTTACTGCGAAGACGCAGTAAGGCAAAAACAATACAAACTAATACAATACAAAGCAATAAAAACAATAGAAACACCGCAGCCCCTAGTCGTGGTATCTTTTGGGCCGTTTGATTGGCCGACGCTTAGGGCGCGAACTGGAGTGGTGTTTGTTGGTTGGTTGTCGCATATGGCGCGAACGAGAGTGAGCGCGGCGGGAACGAGGCGAATCGGCCAGACTACCTGGATTGGCGATAGCTGGCGTTATTAGGCGCGCTACAAACTTTAATTACTTTCGTTATGGGAAATTGCGGTTAATAAGATGCGGGGACAGTTAAGCTTTCTCATGGGACAAAATTTGACCTTCACTGGTTGGGAGCTTAATGGGTGGACCAGTTGCAGATCTTGGCTATAACATGAGTTGCAGCAGAGAAAGGTAGAGATGGGAATAGTCTTGTTAATAATGGAGGAAGCTATAATCTTCAAAGTTTTGGTCAGAATAGGTACTCTACGTCATAGTCCTTCTACCTTTGTTTCTTACAAAGCCTTCCACGTACTAGAAGCTTGGTGAGTCCATTAAGTTCTTAGGTCATAGTCGTGGTGGTTAATGACAAAGTAAAGATCAGCCCTCCACATACTCCAATAAGGACATGATCTAATATCTAAATGATCTTGAAGGGTCCACCAAAGTTTACCTATCCCTATTTCACATAAGAAAGTATGACCTATCAGCTCTCAGACAGCGTAGTGTCTCACACACAGAGTCTCCCACGTAAGTACTCCAAGAAGACGTTAATATTAGTACCTAAGTCTACCTAATCCTTGTTCCACATAAAAAAAAGAAGACGGTTATCATCAGCTTTCTTACCTTTTCCTTCAGGCAGCATGGTGTCCCTCACAGATCCCTCCACATACTCCAAGAAAGCCATGATCTTGGCCAGGCCTCCAGCCAGTTCAATTTCAGGCTCGTCCCGGGCATCGAAGTTGAGTGCTACTGCAACTGGGTTGCCGGTTGCTGTAAGGAGATTAAGGATTGTAGTTTGGTAAAGTTTATTACACTTACAACCTAAAATGATGTAGGTTTAGCCTGGCAGGTTAATCTTATGACATTTCACATTCGTCATCATCATCATTTCCAGATACAGGACGTACGTTCACTGCTGAACATAGGCCTTCCCCACCCATTGATTTGAGTGCCGTACTTCAATCAATCTCAATCGTCTGATGGTGCCCAGTTTTTTATTCAATTTCGAGACGAACCCAAAATTGTAGTTTAGAGCCATACGTACACTTTAGGAACCTAAAGTGCAATAATGGCGATAGTCTCTAGATATGCTTGTAATAAGATTCACAATCCTTCAGCACGACTTCAAATATCGGTACAATAGTGAAAATATACTCTATGTAGTTGTATTAAAAGACTCACAATCCTTCAGCACGACGCTAAGGCGCGCGCGCAGCAACGCCGGCCAGCACGCGTGGACGCAATGCGCGTAATCGCTCGTCGCAATCTCGTGTCGAAGGAACTCTTCTAGCTCTGCCTTCTCGTAGAACGAAGACACTATCATGCTGTGGACGAAATACTCATTTATAGTCGCTATTGTAATAAACTTAAAGACGATATTAGCCCATCAGTGTTGGCGTCTGATTGTCGTTTCGACATTCGAGGAATGCTATTTCGATCCTTGTTGTCTACTAGACTATTGTACCAAATCCTAGGTAATCAGAATCAGAATAGGTTTTACTTATTTCTTGATACATAGACTGCTCTATTTTGATGTTATTCTGCTTAGAAAACACCCATTAGGTAGGTACATATAGATCATAAGAGTCCGTAATGATACCTTTTGTGATGAGTGAATTTAGGACGAAGATATTCGAATAAAAAAATTACATTACTATTGAAAAAGTAGTGATATGTCATGTCTGTTCGTTTACTGAAAAAAAAAGCAATAGGTAGCCTAGGTTACACTTTATTCTGATTTATTTTCGTCTATCCCGTCGCGATATCCAAAAGTTTCAAAAATGTAGTCTTTTAAAATCACTTACTCAATAACCTTCTGCTCATCTTCATCCTTGATCAGCTCCACGCCGAACTTGGGCTCCTGGCTCTCCGCAGCGCTGTCGGGGCTGGTGGTGAGATGTGACAGGACCTCGCCGAGGTTCGCTGCGCTGAGGAAGTCGCTGATTTCTGTAGAGAAAGAAGGATAATTCAATTTCTAATTTGAATGGAATTTAAAGTCAGCTCTAGCTGACTGCTGTTAATGGACATAATCATTCGCCTTCATCATTCATTTTTCATCTATTACCCATCCATCCATTTTTCTATTAGACGGGCTTATGGTAAACTTCGACCCATCAGGATTTTGGAATCCTTTATGACTCTCCCTCAAGAAGAAGGTCCAGTGAGGGGAGCTCAAATTCGAGGCGTGATAAGTATTTTTACCGACTTCAACAGAAGGAGCCTCCTCCTTCTCAGTTCAGTTGATCTTTTTTGGTTTATGGGTTTGCATTCCCAGAAGAAATACCAGCCTAGTCCAGACCATTGCTAAATACATAGTACCTAGATACAAATCGCATAAAGCATATTTCGTTCCTCTTAGAGTGACATGCTGGTAGAACAAACAAAAATAGAGATAAGCAGGTACTCTCTTAGTAGACAGAAGCCTCACTTACCAATATAGTACCCCTTGTCCCTCAGCCTAGTAATTGTATAGATGGAGTTGAGAGAGTTTCCTCCCAACTCATAGAAGCCAGCTCGCACGCTCACAGCACCCCTGACGGAGCGACCTAGGACTTCGCCCACCGTCTCGAAGAGCACCCTGGCTGCTTCCATGTGTTCAGGGGCTACTCCTGTGTAGTCAATCTCTAGAGGAATTGTGGAGTCGTCTGCAAAGAAGATTATCATTTAAACCTGTAGGAAAGGTTTGTAGTTCAGTGGCGACAGCATTTTGGGGGCGATCTTCAAAGATTAAGCAAGCTACGCAACGGTTACTATTCCGACCATTTATAATGGTAATTTATCACAAGTGCTCATTGAAGTACGTTGAAACTTCATGTTGGTAGTAGTCGTTAAGGCTAGTCAGAGGTCTTAATGGCAATTTGCGACCTGACAGTAAGTTTGGCCACTTCCAATCCGTATTTTAAGTATTCTTTATTTAATTCGTAAGTATTTAGTTTGAACATAAACATTATAGTTACTCTACTAACTACTGTGCTACTATTTGCAAAGAGACTTACCATTATTGTTTGTGTTCTCGTACATCTTCAGAAGGGCTTGGCGGTCTACTTTTCCATTTACTAGCAAAGGAATGCTGTCAATCACGATCACCTACAACAAAACATCCATTACGAACTTGGAAATGTATTAGCGATTAGATGAGACATGCCTTGCACCTTTAACAACAAAAAAAAAACACTTATCCTCCCATAAGGTAGTCAAAGTCAAAGTCAAAGTCAAAATTTCTTTATTTGTTTAGACTAATAAATAGTTCTTACAAATCGTCATTTTGCTCTTAAGGAGCCTCTACATGTAGTAGGTAGGTAGTAATACCTTATGGGAGGATAAGTGTTTTTTTTGCAAGGGTTTCAGTTCAAGGAACAAGTAACTGACCTGTGGTATCATGTAGTGTGTGAGCGCGTTCTTCAGCTTGGACTCAATATGGTGAGCGCCCAGCCTTGCTTCTGGTTGTACTGTGACGAAGGCCAGAATCTCTGGGTTGCCACGCTCCAGCCCGTAGCAGAGGACCACACCTGGAGACAAAGTCAAAAAAGAATGGTGGTGGTGAATCTTAGCATTTTTTCCCCTATAAATAGGTAACTACGTATTTAAGTTTCGAGATAAAATATTTTTACAAGTGCTGAAAATAATCGTGATAACAAACAAATCATGACTGATTTCTACATCTAGCCATGGTATCATGCGCGTGGTTTCTGGTCGCCAAACATTTTGAAGTCTTTATTAGTTCTTATATCCTATCCTACTAATATTATAAATGTGAAAGTTTGTGGGTATTTCTCATCGCCACGGTTCTCATCGTCACCTTCGTGGCAAATTTTATTTCTAACTTATTTCAACTTTTTGTAAACAAAAATTGTAGCGCTTGATGTGAAGAGTGTATTCTCAGTAAATCAGTCAAATAGCGAGTCTCGTTTAGAAGCTTTAACGTTTTGAATTTTTTGATGCCACGAAAGTGACTCTGTACTTCACAGCAATATTTTTTTCAAACTTTACTACTGTAAATGACTCTTAAGTGTATATAAAACATATATTTTGTCTTATTTTCATAGATAAATTATAGCAATAACATAATATAAATAGGTACCTACTTAAATACAAGATAAAATTTTACCGATAACGTCACCTACTAAGTTACAAGATTCTACGCAATTGGTTTTAAGGGTGATACTGGTGGCATTCTGAAATGCTAAAAAAGCAAAAAAAAGATTATCAGTACCTCAATAAAAAAGAACTCTAACTGATTAATTATCAGTCCTCAACAAAAATATATTTTTTATTGAGGCCAGAGGGCCTCGTATTTTTGTTGTACAACTTTTAACTGAAATTTCAGATTAAATTTATCTTACAAACAGATACACAGTCACTTAGACAGACATACATACAGTCATACAGACATACATACAGTCATACAGACAGACAGACAACAAAAATACGAGGCCCTTATTTTTTATTGATGTACTGAACTCTACTTACCACGTATAATTTATTAGTTATTAAAATATTGTAAAAACATAAACACCAGTCACTATATTTTAAAATAAACCAAAGCAAGAAATCACTTTCGTGGCCTAAAATCACCTTCGTGTATAAAACACCACGAAGGTGATGCCACGAAGGTGACAAAAATTTTAGTTTTTTATGAATTATTCTTAAATTTGAATTTAACGGTTCAAGTCGAATACTACACAAATAAGCCTAACATGTTAAGTTTTCAATAGCCTAAGTTTCAATTAAATTGTTTAAATTTTAGAGGTAGAAAATATTGTTCAAGCAAGCGACGGTATGTCTATGGAAAATCACAAAAAGTTACGTATTTTTTTCGCGGAGCGACGATCGACCTATTTCACCTCCCCAATGGCCGGAGCGCGACAGACGTTAACCGAATAGAACGCTGTGATTGGTTGCTGGTGTTCGGTTTAACGGCAATCTTGTATTATTACTCAAAATTTTAGGTACCTAAAATCGTGTGACCAACGTATTTCGCTTTCTCAATTCGAAATAATTATAAGAAGATATTTTTTTGACTATTGTGTGGAAAGTATATTTAATTACGATGATTTTAGTATATGCTACACACAAATTGAATGAAAATTGTGAATGCAGTAACCAAATGTTTCATTGCAACCGAAGGTGTGACACGATGAGAACGCGAAAAATGACCCCGTTTTGTATCGTTTCATGTGATGTTTTCGTATTATTTTTGCTTCTATTACGATAAAATTTATTTTGTATGTAGCTAAATAAATGTTTTATCATCTGATATCAAAGTTATTGTTCTAACTTATACCGTTTATGAACTATTATCGAGTGACCATCAAATTTGAGTGAAAATGAGAAGTACCCTTGTATGGATGTCTGGATATCTGGATGTTTGTTTCTCTTTCACGCAAAAACTACTCTCCTCAAAATAGCACCTTGCACCACTACATTTTTTTTATTAAAGGAAAATTCACACTATGGAGAGCGCTTCCTAGTGATAAGACTGCGTGGGTAAATGGCCGTTTTAAACTTGTATTTAATTTTGTTTGTCAGCTTCTATCTAACTCTATCCTTCTCCTAACCTATTAACTTACATTTATCAATCCCTTGAACAGCAGCAACAGCTCTGTCAATCTCCTGTAGGTCAACCCTGTGTCCTCTAATCTTCACTTGAGAGTCAGTACGGCCAGCGTACAGAATAACCCCCTTTTGAAGGACACCAAAGTCACCAGTGCGGTACAGACGGCTGAAGTCTGAAAGAGAAAAAAAAACAATTAAATAACAGTTAGAAAAGAATAGAGAATAGAATACCCCAAGACACTTCCGAAGATTGTTTGAAAACCATAATACTTAAGAAAATTTCAGAACGTGTCCTTTGAAGAAAGAAGGACGATGCTTGCCAGTTCTGTTACTTGAACTTAGCTTGACACGCTACCGCGTGTCTAGATACCAAACTTTTTCAGCGCTCACGATCTTGGGTAGGACGATCAGTTAAGATCCTAAGACTAGCTAGCAAGTTAGGTGTTCCTAAAACGATTCTTTCTAATAGAAAATTGTGCCACGAATTTTCACGTCAAAGATATTATACCTTTTCCACTAGATCTAGGCTACTAACCTGGATGCTGAGCATGTGGGTTATCACAGAATTTATCAGCTCCTTGGGCGCCTACATAGCCAGCGGCGAGGTTGTGACCGGCCACCCACACTTCTCCAGGTTCCGACTCACGGGCTGGGTTCATTTCTTCGTCCAAGAGGTATACAGCACAGTTGTCCAATGGTGCACCTAAAAAGATGTTTTTTGTAAATCTGACTGAAGATATTTTCAAGGAAATGCAAGGAAAGTTCTTTTAGAACCGAGGAGAATACTATTGACAACAATCATCTACACTGATCTGGTGAATTATGCATTTGACTAATATTTTCAGATGATAAAGGTCATAGCACACTTATCAACCCAGACTGGGCTCAACACCGAATCGCCTTAAAACCAACCGAGGCGAGGTTTACGTTACAGTGCGCATAAGTGTGCGTTGCATTGCAGTATGGATTTTCATACAAAGAATACTGACAGCCTCGAGTTGATACGGTTACGATCCGTTTCCGGGTTGATAAGGGTGCTTCGTCCTTTACCCACACGAGAATGCGAACCAAAATTGCACTTACCAATTGGTATCGTAGGATGTAGATCCAGTTGACCGCTCTTTTCCAGCACATAGAAAGTCACATCACCCATGACCTCAGTACTCCCGTAGAAGTTCGCTAGTTTGTATCCTTCATGGTCTCCAAAATACTGGAAGAACTTTAGTGCCAATTCCTTACTGAGGGTTTCTCCAGAGCATACCCAAAGTTTGAGGAGTTGGAGCGGGCGCTCCGATGGGTTTAGGGACAGGTACATAAGAATGGAACGAAGAAGTGTTGGCACTAGAACTAGTCTTTGGACCTGAAATTAAACATTAATATTACCAACCACAGTAGGGTCGTATACCTACAGTTCTAAACTTTATAACTCTATCTTTTAGTGTACACAATAATATTGACTCATCACTGCATTACTTCAAGGTTGACCGGTAGATAATGCTGTTACGCATTAAGTACCTAGCCAACTGTACTTTTCAGTGTACAATAAAGTTGAAGTAGGTAAATAATTATTTTTCAATTTGTTCTACTACTAACCTGATTTTCGCTCAGAATCCGCACCAGCTTCTGAGGGTCTCTGGTCATCTCCCTCGAGAGGATGACCAAGGTTCTCCCATGCAATAGAGGACCCCAGATTTCACAGACGGAGTCTACGAAGGTCAGAGCCGTCTTCCAAACGCAGTTCACCTCAGTGGAAGAGAAGGGGAACGTACGGAACTGCCACCAGAGACGGTTGCAGATTGCTGAATAGGGCAGACGAACACCTGTGGAAAACATGAAATTTTTTAGCTTCTATCGCTGTTGGTAAAGTGTTTAGACTTATTCATAGAGCTGACCAGATCCCTAAGAGCTGTAGTAATTAAGGACTTATCAAATTTTCCAGCTTAAAATACAGAGTTTACTTCTTCTGTTTCTGTTTTTTCAAACCATACCAACACAACCATTTTGTTCCATAGGAATTGGTACATCACAATATGAATTAAAACACTCTAAATTAGGCCAGGTTCTCTCAGGAATTTTGAATTCCTCAATGACTCCTCACGTAAGAGGAATTTTATATGCCTATTATATCCTTCGTCAGACCAAACCAACACCTACCTTTAGGGATGCCAGTGCTGCCAGAAGTGTACAGCACGATCGCGATGCTCTCCACCCGAGGGTGTGACAGGGTCTCTGCATCTCTGACGTCATCAGCCGACATTCCGCTGGCTTCGATCGCCAGCTCTTCGAAGGAGACTGCTGGGATGCCGCTTGCGGAGAACATTGAAGGGTTGGCTGTAAGAAGGGCATATAATTAAAAGACTGTATTAAAAATCCCTACAAAAATTAGCATTGAGTGAAGTTTCAGGACGTGTGCGATGTGCATACGTATTTCGTTGTGGACCCGCACCTCACTGGTTAGGTTATTATTGGCGGTCAAGTTGTAGATCCTGGCTTCACAGGGTAACAGTGGTGGGAACGAGAGGCGGGAATAGTCCCGTATACGTATCAGAGTAGGTGAGAGAAATAGTAGTAATGGTAGAATGTAGAGTCGTTAATTTAGTCACTTGGCTTATGGATATTTACCAACGTATATTATATCTGAGCAAATATCACTTAATTAAAGTGCTTTAAATATAATTACATCCATAAATTAATACTCGTATCTATGTCATCATTTTTTATATTATAACATCTTTTTGGAGCGCCATTTAGCCTCAAAGTAAGTAGGTCATTATAATTATAATTCAACTCTCCCAATTGTATAAATTTTAATACACATGTTTCATTAAATTATTTTGGCATATTATTCTTCCTTCGCGTGTATCTCCCAAGGCTACAGGTGGGTGCCAGACTGCCAGACGTGATTAAATAATTTAAGTTGCACCGGTTGTTTGTGGATAAGAATTCAAGGCTGAGTTGCATCAAATTATAAAGTCGGTGGTCTGCACCTAGGCTAAATAAATGTACATAATTAATTATTATAAAAAAGACCATCTTCATCTTGCGGTGTCAAAAAAATTACCCTACTTTTTAACTTTTTAGTCTATATTAACTGAGCTTACCTGTGTCATCGTAAATAATCAAGGAAGGCTCAGCATCCTTCAGGATGTGCGATATCCTCGCCTGCGGGAAGGTGGGCTCCATAGGCACGTACGCTGCTCCAGCCTTCCATGTGCCCAGCAGAGCCAGGATTGTGCTGGAAAGAATTACAATTATAGTAGGTATTCCTGTATAGCTTGGGCCAATGATGACAAGATCTTATGCGAGGTTTAGACTAGCAATAAAACTTGTAGAAGTTGACTTCCGCAAGCTGTTCTCCACTATGTAAATAGCTGTGGTAAGCCAACTTCTGCAAGATTTACATAGTCGTGACAGCTTGCGGAAGTCAACTGCTGCGAGTTTTATTGCTAGTCTAAACCTCGCTTTATAGCTTGGGTCTCCATCTTGAAAATGATAGATTCCATTTCTCGCTTCGCTACGTCCAACGGGACTAATTCCACATCTCGTTCCTACCACTGCAACTCCTGTTTATCCAGGATCTACAGCTTGGTAGCCTTCCCAATGAAACCCAACCAGTGAAGGTTGAGTAGTCCCAGGGATAGCGAACTGTCTTAAGAACCCGCAATAGGAGGAGTTCGAAGTATTTTATCACAGGTATTATATCGAATTCCCTCCGTTGCAAAGCGAGAGACAGATATGACTGTAAAAGTAATTGTTTAAAAATGCATGTGTGTTTTGTAAGATGGTGGTGTGTTACGGTATTTCCCTGCATTGCGCACCCTTCTGAGGGATAGCGAACTCGAGTCTATAGCAAGGGCGCCCGCGGAAGACATGCTCGTAAGGGCATGTCATATATGCTGAGGGGAGCCTATTGGCGCAGTGGCTCTCTTCTTGTTGTTTTGTGTCAATAAAGTTTTTCTATCTTTCTATTTATCTATCTAATTAAACTCACATCTTTTTCAAACATTCTTACTTGTGTGTCGACTGCGTGCAAACAGCTAAGTATGACCTCCATCCCTATTGGCTCCAGTGGTCCTGGTGCGTGCTGCGATAGCTCTTGCCAGGAATGCCAGGGTGTTGGTTCTGACCGCCATGCACAGAATACTAGAACTAAACCCCCTACAAATAAGACTCTTACTTGTGCGTCGGCTGCATGCACACAGCTATGACGTAGTCTCCATCCCTATTGGCTCCAGTGGTCCTGGCGCGTGCTGCGATGGCTCTAGCCAGGGTGTTGGTTCTGGCCGCCATTTCGGCGTAGCTGACTCGGACGTTGCAGGTTTCATCTGGAAAATAAGTGGCATTTGAGAGATCTCTACCAAAGATGGCCATCTAGATATCTTCCAGAATGTGCAGTGTAAAGTAATATGTTGAACTCTGTTCTAAATAGTTATTTATCTAATTAACAGATAAACTTTCATGTTCCCGAATTAGGGCTGGTTCTTCTTTGTTAATCGCCATTTCGATTGACTATGTTTTCACGAAATAAAAACTGTATGTCATCATTAATTCAGCCACAGGACGTCCACTGTTGAACATAGGCCTCTCCCAATGAATTCCAGATTGGACGGTTGGTAGCGGCCTGAATCCAGCGCCTTCCTGCTACCTTTATGAGGTCGTCTGTCCCCCTTGTCGGTGGACAAGCACTGTCCTGAACTTATATTTTGTGTTAATTATTGTTTATGGCTTTTATTGATTGTGGTTAATTATTAGTTGCCCAATTTATGAGAGGTCGTCTAGGAATCGATCTCGCATCCAAGACTTCAAGGCGCCATTTTGCAAAATCGACTTCCTTATTTTTAGCAAAATTACGGTCATATTTTTTTACGACCCTCCAACCTATTATCAGATTTATATTACTATATCTCTTAGTACTAGTTTAGCCTTCGTGGTTATAATTTGCTGATGTAAATCAATGATTGCAGAAGGCTTTGAGACTTTGACACGTGCGCGCCAATAGATAATAGAAAATAATCTAAAAAATAAACCTTTGTATTTGTATTTAAAGATTTACGAGACTATTCCCACCTCTCGTTCTCACCGCTGCAACTCCTGTATAACCAGGATTCACTGCTTGACCGCCAGCGAATATAACTAATCCCAAACAGTGAAGGCCACGTTTGTCCCGGGGGACGGTTAAATTTGGCGTGAGTGACGTAAGAGGCAACAAATGAAGAAAATATGCTTATCCTTTTGACTAGCAAGGAAGTGTAGGCCAAATCCTCAATTTGCCTCTGATAAATTGGAAAGGATCATGTTCTTGCACGGGCCACGTGCGAAGATGTAGTGAGGGCAGGCTTCCCACTAGAATCTGGTGAAGGTCGCGGGAAGTGCCTGGATGCGGGCAGCGCAGGATCAGTCGTGGAAATCTTTGGGGGAGGCCTTTGTCTAGCAGTGGACGTCATTTGGCTGAAACGGCGATCGGCGATGTTCTTGCAATGTTAACTAAATGACCTGACGATGATAATGCTTTATAAAATTGCCAGTTTCTATTAGCACGGGCATTAAGTAATGACTATCATTGTGCTTAACAATGTGCAATCAAACTGCACTAAAGATTCCTGAGGTCATCGGGACGATTTGCCAAAGGTTAGGTCATTATAAGATGCTCATCTTAATGCAAAATTATAATTAGTTGCGTCATAAACAATCAGAATAAGGCACTAATTAGACAGAATGCAAATTAATTCCACGTAATAACGCAGTAATTCCTAATATTTCATTTTTCTTCTGATTTGTTGCGTGCTTAATGACAGCTAAGTTTTCGCAGAGACAAACTGATATTATCGTACTCGTAGATCTTGGCTACTTGATTTTAGCGGTAGGGACCAGAAGTGGGTAATGTCAAATGTGTAATGTTTATTAAATACGACATTAGAAGAAGTATTCATAGAGGCAGTATTGGCTTGCGTTCCTGGAATTTGTCTCTACTATATTGTGATATTTGTGATACTGACATGGAAAGAGTACATTCATGAATAGACTCTAACAAAATGTTGTATTGAGTATATCGTTGTCGTCACTAAATAGATAGGTGGGTATGTGATAATGGCATGACAAAGAATCGCGCCATCAACGTAGACTTCATTAATTCTACGTATAAATCTCCCCTAAACTTGTCTGACTAGCTTAGGGGAGTTAAGAAGAATTCTTCATTTGCTGTTGGTTAATTAGAGAGTCCTGCTCTTGCAGTGGAGACTAAATATCCTGATTTTGAGTATATTGACTATACCAGTATAAAGATCTGCATACACCCAGGCAGTCCGGTCGCTTCCAGCCAGCACGGCAAGATGCTAAGGTAGAGCGCGCTCTCTATCAAATTAAATAACCCCCGACGTTTTGTTGATACTAGCACGACAGAGAGTCTCTTAACCAGGTTATTACTGATTGTCTCCTAGATCGGTATTTACCTGCATACACCAAGGCAGTTCTGTCGCTGCCAGCAAGTCTGGCGAGGTGGTTGGGCAGCGGCGCGGCCGGGACCGCCGCGCGCGCACCCGTAGCCACCGAGACCCGAGGCAGGGAGCCCATTCTGACTGCAACAAATAGACAAACATACATCAAACACATAGGTATTGCAACAAACGTCGTTCTTAAATCTATTGCGAAAGGTCCCTAATTGACTGACTGACTAACTCACTCACTCATCACGAAATCTCAGAAACTACAAGTGCTAGGAGTCTCAAACTTTGCATGGGGGTTCCTTTTAGAACGTAGGTACTCACTAAGAACGGATTTTACGAAACTCTACCCATAAGGGGCTGAAACGGAATCCACGCGTACTAAGTCGCGGGCGGTCGCTAGTAACAAACAAGCATGGTGGAGGGGAATATTTTGTGCACGATAGATCCTAATCCCTTATCGGTATTAGCAATAAGGTAAATGTCCTAAGGCCTTTCCTTCTTTGGATTAGTTAATTCAAAGTTTTGGATAAACAGGGGACTAGCAAACGAGGACTTACCTCTCATGATTTTGAGTCCATTCTAAATATTTTAGCCTTTGAAATTATTTTATTTATTTAGTCCAATAAGCAAATTAATAATTTCCGTGTCTCCAGCTGTTGATCTTGCGACAATTTAGCCGAAAGTTAATAATAAAAAATTATGTAAGCCCTAATAAATACTCGTAAATATGACGAATGCCGTCTTCCCTACTCATAAACACTGACTGCCTGCTATCATCATAATGCATCAAATAAATTACTCTGCGCCCGCGCTGCACTGCAAATCAATTCAAATTATTCCATCCTGCGCCATAGAGTACGAACTTAAAGAGCATGAATTTATATTTTCATGATTTTACGGGTTCGTTATAGTGTTTCAGATAGATTTATAGCCTGACCAGGAACATAAAAACCCTCGCCATGTTGCGGAAAACTAATGGTACTAATTTCTTTTAATGGCAACAGTAACTGAAAACTTCATTGTCATGTCACCTTGCATGTCAGTCTATTGCTGTCAAAGTGTAAACAAACTTTATTTTAAATGTGCGCAATTGATTTTGTGAATTAAATTGCTAAAATCTTTTTATAGTCGTGAAAGAAAAGTGGTTTACAATGTGTTAAAGTGTTTGTCGAAGAGAAATACTAAGGGTTCGGACAATATTTTCATTGAATAATGTTTCCGACAAAGGTTGTCAAATTGACTGACATGTTTATCGCATAGTACAGTCCACTATGAAAATTAGCTGTGGTTTGTTTCAACTACCTATTTTAAAATTTTTTGTCACTTTCTAAGTGTTGAATTTTATGGAATTGGGAAAGAAGTACCGAGTTTGAAGCGTTCATGAGCAAACATTGCAGTTGAATATTCAAGTTCTAAATTTGATTATTGATGAATAATAAAATAAATCCTACTAGCTCGATTGATGGTTTCATTTAATTTATTTAAACCAGGTTACCTATAATAATATTTTTAAGTTAATTTATGAAAATATCAAATTAGCCCGTAATCCTGAATCCTGATACATAAAGTTAGCCTATTAATTAACACAGGTACGACTGTACTCAGTGTTGCACTATCAAATGCAATTGACGCGCCTCTATGCCAGGGTTTTTATGTTCCTGGTCAGGCTATAACATTCTAACACAACAAAGGTTGCTTATCTTTAATGCCTATAAGTAAGTTTGCTATATGTGAAAATTTACTGATATAAGTTCTTAAATAGGCTTTCAAGGACATCATTCCAAATGAACGACATGCACTGTAGACATTTTTTTCTCCTAATAAATGAAAAGTAAGTACTAACTAAACAACTAACTATGCTAATCAACTTGTCGTAATTAAAAATCTGATTGGAACGTATTGTGATTTGTTAAGTGGCATATCCTCCTTCTAGTGCAGTGGTTCTTAACCTTTAAGTCATGAGGGACCATTTTACCAAATTTCTGTCTTGTCAGGGACCACCTTATAATCGGTCAAAACCAGTTTGACTGCAAAAATCAGTTAAAAGTGGTTTTGACCAAGGTATGCAAGTGCACTTCGTGGACCACTTGGAATGCCTCCAGGGACCACCAGTGGTGCGCGGACCACCGGTTAAGAACCACTGTTCTAGTGCAATCTCTTATCAGCTTAATATTGGTGCAAATGCTGGCCAAACATACTGTAAGCAAACATTTGGGCCAATTTTTTTTAGTGCAATCTTTTATCAGCATATCGCCAATATTTGGACCAACCGTCAACACCAACTACACTGTGGAACCGCTTTGACAAGTAAGTCCTAGATTGAGCAAGGAGCACAAATATTCATTGTACAAATTGAAGTCAATTTGCTCGCCATTCAGACACAAAGCGAGAATCTATTGCCTTATTTATCAGAGTATCAGTTACTCTGAGATGACAAGTCTAGTTATGAACAAGTAGCAAAGATATTTCAATTGCTGACATAGTAAAAAATATAACTGTTGAGCTCCACTACTGTATTTCGAGTAGTTTTCCAGCAGAATATGGCTATCCCAACTCCACCACCACCGTGGATGGCGTAAAAAGCATTAGAGAACATGATCTAACATCAGGCCTTCTTAAATCGTCTGGCCATCATGGATAGTATAAGCCAAATCCTCCATTTGCCTTTGGAAAATTACAGGTGGTCGTGCTCCTGCAATGAAGACAAAATGACCTGATAATAACCTCTTCCGCGTGGATTTCGATAAAATTTGCAAAATAGTTAGCCTGCCATTTTTATTTCTGTTCTTATAGGCTATTGCATTGTTAAGTTTTGACAAATTCCTTCAGTTGCGTGAAGAAGTATTAAACACATCCTCAACAACTTTCACGTATACCTAGATGTACCTAGTAAAGTGCACCATGCACTTTAAATGTCTATAAACCCCTGAATTAATGTGAACTACCGTGGCATGCGAGGCCATACAATGACGTTCTGATGCAACAATCTGGAAATGTAACATCACTTATATTATTACATCTCACAGGTGTTCAAGCTAGTACTTTTACTTCCCTATAGATCTACCTGACCTTACTTTACCGCCCCTGTATGTTAATCACCCTTAGGTACCTAAGAAATTTTGTTTATCTTAGGTTTTAGGAGATAGTCCTTAGTCGTAAGAAGCAGTGTGGCAACCCTAGATTCTTGTCTTGCGATCTTTTTATACAACTCTATGCTACATAAGTTCTGCAAATTCACCCAATGTCGTTTCCAGATCATAAGTATCTCCTAGATACGGATCCTTCCCTTCAGAAGGTACTTCCTTAAATAGAAATACTTGTCATGCTCTATCAGCATCTCCACGTTTCTTTCACGCACATTAATGTAAACCTAATTTTAATGATCAAGTAAGAAGAACATCCCCAACTCTATGATACTTTCCTCTTCAAAAGCATATTCCCTTTCTTACGAAAAATATAACCTATCCTAACCTATCCGCCGCACTGATATCCCATCAACCCCAATTGCGTCATTCAAGCTGCAACTTATCTTCTAACATTGTTGCCATTTATTATGTATTCATTACAACACCTAATAACTAATCCCTCCCAAGAAATCAATTACGTTCTTAGCTAATAAATTCCTTGCTATTTAACCATCTCGATTAGTGCACGAATCGCAGTAAAAAGGTATAATTATTTGTGAATTAACCCTATTCCCATAGTCTAGAATCATAATATTACCAATTTCATGGGAAAACCTTAATTAATAAATTCTAAATTGATATTAATGTCTTGCTGATAAGTCTACGGTTTAGCGATCTATTAATTAAATCCATAGAATGGAAAAACAGGCGTTCCTAAAACACTTAATACCTTAATCTCGGTTCAGTTAATCTGTTCTTATAATACTTCAGAACTTCAGATTCAGACTATACCTGATTTCGCAAACTGTGTCAAAATGTTAATCAATTTATTATCATTATCATCAGAGCGTCTAGAAACGCCCTTACCCATATATGACATGTAGTAAAAAAAAATGAATTTGAATTTAGTTTTTTATGAGTTTTATGAGTAAATCCTTCTTGTCTAGTCTCACTTTACGTTTACCCCACTCTAATTTTTTCATCTATCCGTTGTAAAACTTTCTTTGTTACCTACTGTTTTGTTCTAAACATCAAATTATTTAAAAATACTAACATTATTGCAGTTGTAGTCTTGCCATTAGATCACAATTCTTTATTGGACGTAAACATTTGCTATAAATGAGATTAATTTAATCCTAGTTGTAGTAGAATCATTCATCTCAATTAAAATTATAATTACTTACATATCATTTGAAAACAAACACATAGCTTTGCTTGCATTCCAGTCTGACACGTGCCAGCATAATACCATAGTCTATATGTTACTGTAAAAGCTCGAATTGCAGTAAATCCTAAGATATTCCAGTAAAACCTAAGATCTACCAATGTCTAATGGTAAATGTCCCAAAAGGTTTGCGATTCGAACTCTTACCACCATTTCGTTGGTAAATCTTAGGATTTACATTAATGGCACGGTAAACGTTGAAAAACAAAACATGTCATAACGTGCTCAGCGCATCTCATCATCATCATCATCATCAGAAATTACTTCAATTGGAAAAAAACGAATCTATCTTAATATTGAAGTTGCCCTCTTTGTATTTCTAGTCGCTCACTTAGTAATGTAGTCGCACGGACAGAATTTTAATATCTAAAATGGATTAAACATAACCCACTTTTTGTAAGCTCGTTCTGCATTTGATTATATTAATCAATATTCGTCGTTAGTTAAGTTAATTTTTCGCTTACTCAAATTCATACCGCTCAAGTTATTAAAACAGTAAGTATGCCATCATCAGTCGCTAAGTTATTTTTTAGTCGATCGTGTTATAATTTCCCATTAAGAATTACTCATTGTTTTATTCCTAAAACCAACATCTACCAGCTGACAGAGGTAAAACCTAGCATATACTGAATTCGAATGGTAAAAGCTCGAAAAAATCGTCGTATTTTCAGAAATACTTACATTTACCAACTCATGTCGGTAAATCCTAAGACTTACACTTAAATCTTAAGATTAACCGTAGTTCGAGCTTTTACAGTAACATATACATACTTATAATAAATCTGTAGAGAGGTCAATTCTGTACATTAAATATATTTTCAAAATAACTATCAGGGGGTGATTAGTGATCGATACTGATGCCAAAAATGCAATCAGTAAAATTTTTGTCTGTCTGTCTGTCTGTCTGTCTGTCTGTCTGTCTGTATGTTCCTTATAGAAACAAAAACTACTCGACGGATTTTAACGAAACTTGGCACAATTATTCTTCATACTCCTGGGCAGGTTATAGGATACTTAGGAATTCCCACGGGAATGGGAATTAGCGGGAAAATCGTTTTGTATGAAAAATCTGAACCGCTTAAGTTAGACGCTTGAAATTCGGCATGCAGGTACCTTAGTAAACTTAAAGCTTAGTTACAACAGGATATTGCAAAATTCCCACGGGAACGGGAGTTAGCGGGAAAAAACATTTGTATGAAAAATCTAAACCGCTTAAGTTAGACGCTTGAAATTTGGCATGCAGGTACCTTAGTAAACTTGAAGCTTAGTTACAACAGGATATTGCAAAATTCCCACGGGAACGGGAGTTAGCGGAAAAAAACATTTGTATGAAAAAATCTAAACCGCGTAAGATAGATGAAGGGGGTAAAACGGGATCCACGCGTACGAAGTCGCGGGCGGCCGCTAGTTAAGTATAATAATGAGTATTAATACCTACCGATTATGTCATTTTTGAAAATACAAATTAACTGCCTTAGTTTACAACCGCAAAGAAAGTGCTTTTTCTAAGTAAGTAAACTGGAAAAAAATCTATTTAAATGTATAATCTTTCATTGCCTAGTATTCATTTGACATAAAGGTTGAAACAATAAAAATACTATAAGTGGCTGTAATAAATATATGGAAGCTGGAAACATTTTTTTGATAGATCCAGTTAATATGTAACCTATTTATTGATACCGTTTGATAGAGCTCGTGGAGCACTTTCAGGATCAATAATTAGTTTTTCGATATCTTGTACCAATCGTTTAGAAATAACCGAGTGAGATCACTTATTATCGTTTCCATCCTGTATAATTTAGACTCATAGATTTTTTACACTTTACCCATGAACAAACTGCTGGACACTTATCGCGTAAAAAAACGTAGTATTTTTAGATTTCGATTAATTTATGAAAAAATATAAAATTATAGTAAAGTAAAGAGCAACAATAGTAACCAATAAAACTGAACGTCTGAAATAAAAACCAAATAAAAGTTATATTTATAAGCAAGCCAGGTGTTCAACAAAAAACAGCAGATTTTGCATTACAATGAATTTCACATGTTTGTCGTCAATTTGGAACACTTTTAGGTATCTCATTGTTAAATTCTTTAAAAATTTAAAAGGCTTATACCACATGACGTCCACTGCTGAACATTATAGGCCTCCCCTAATGATTTCCACATCGCCCGATTGGTAGCGGCCTGCATCCAGCGCCTTCCTGCCTTTATGAGGTCGTCAGTCCACCTTGTGGATGTACGTCTCACGCTGCATTTTCTTTTTTAAATATGTCCGCAATTGCCCAACAGAACGGTATCGTCTCGTATCTAATAAAATTTTAAGTTAGTTGTAGTGTAGAGCCCCTTTATCGGTGTTAAATTACATTATGTTAAGAACTTATTAAGTTAATACTCAATTTATTGATTACATAATGGAAGATGATTATAGTGACAATTCTTGATCTCTCATTAAAGAATGATTTATTTTATATCTTTATTTATGTGTACTTGAAATATAAATTATGATCTCAATATATTATAATCACTCAATATGAGATAAATTGTCATCTCATCAAAGGCCAGACCGCCCGACAAAAACGCAGTACCACAGACGTCAAGAGAACAACGAGCAGCAGCAGTACAAGAACCAAGAACAGCCAAAGTCATCTCATCAAAGGCCAGACCGCCCATCTCATCGCATCAACGCTCAGTCCTATCAACGATAACCCGTCTTTACCTATTTTCCTAGACCAGGCTCAGGATGCATATCTACTTGGTTGTGGTCGACCGGTTGCGGTTTAAAAGACGCAGCGGCTAGTCGGCCGTCCTCTCCCATCCCAGAGCGTGTCTTTCCTTAAAATCGTGCCCCCTGGTATACCGGTTTGACCGGGACAGGCCTCGTCCTGGCTGGGTCGGCACTATCGTATCGTATCGTATCGTATCGTACTTGAAATATAAATTATGAAATTACGCAACTGTATTTCTTTCTTGCGTGTTTACTTACGTTTTTTGAAGCCATTTCACAGGTGAAAAGATGAGGTAAAACGAGTATATTGTCAAACATCATAAAGAAAAAAAGGAGAAGGATATGAGAATTTTCATTTTTCGAAGACTTGTTATAATCGCGGCTAGGTATGCGTGTAAATCACTCTACCTATATTATGTAGGTAGCCTGAATTTTACATAGGCAAAACCGTGGGCATAAACTAGTTAACAAAATAACCTAAACAAGGAATGATTGGTGCCTTGCCACAATTTATAAATATGGATTGAATAACTTATTGAATCAAACTTGACACATTTATGTTAAATTCTTTTCTGAGAAGTTTCGTTTGATATGGGTCATTCCACCGACCAAGAAAATCACGTGTCCGGGGCCAAAAAGTACCCGAATATCATAAAATTTTAGTAACAAATATTTTTATCTAATAGTATAACTTTGGTTCTTGTTGTTAAACCACAGAAATAGTTAATAATAGTTAATTAAGTAATTTAAAAAAAATCGTAAGTCGTCAAAAATTGATTACCACGACGTGTCCGCGCTCCCGATTTCAGAACAAATTTGCTCGTATAAATTAATCCGTTATTATTACCGCTTTAAATGCTTATGTAATCGATTACTGATTAAATAAACATTGATAAATTAAATACGATATAACTATATGACTAAAAGGTTTTGTAAAATAACTATTTGAAGTTGTGTCCGGGCGTTAACCGTGATTACCCCGACACGTCACTAATGTGCGCCTACGTCCCTAGCTACGCAATTTAGAAACGAGCTCTATCCTCCCCCGTGAACCTTTAGTGGTGGCCTGCGTGCCGAGGTGATCGGTAATGCAACTCGTCGCAGGATTTCGGAGTTATCGAGATAAGAATATGATTACCCCGACCTTGGTTCAGTGCACGATTGATTTACTCTATCCTGTTTTTTTAGGTTTCTTTACATAGAAAGTTCTTGAGAATGTACAGGAATAATGGTCCATGTAACCGCATTTTTGTGTATTAAAACATATGGGATTCAACTTACAGATTGGGCAGGGCTCAGGATAAACCTTAATTTTTTTACTACCCCGACCTTGATTACCCCGACTTTTGTCACCGAGTAATCAATAATACTGTAATTTTACTAATGAATGATTAACTAAATAACGTTTAATAAGCAAAATTACCCTTTACTAAAATGAAATCCTATCTCCTATTAATACATAATGTTATCCCTCAAAATTGGCAAGACCCCTGGACTCGACCTTATCACCGCTGAAATGCTGTAAGCCGATGTAAACTCCGCCGTTAACGTCCTGACACCTGTTTTCGAAAACATCTGGATGGAAGAGGAACTCCCAGACGACTGGCATAAGGGGCTTCTAATTATTGTGCCGAAAAAAGGGTAAAGCAAGGGTATCAATACCGGAAGACCCAAGAGATGCGATTTGGAGTGAGGAATTGCACACCGTTGGTGCAGAGGATGTCCAACGAGTCCACAATTTCACTTACCTCGGGAGCATCGTTTCAGAGCCTGGAGGTACCGAAGAGGACATTACTTCGCGCATTGCCAAGGCCAGAGCTACCTTCGCACAACTTCGAGCCGTATGGCAGTCACGGAAATTGACTCAAGCAAGATCAAAATATTCGGGTCCAACGTCAAACCAGTTCTGCTCTATGGGCATGAAACGTGGAAGGTCACTAAGGTTATCTCGTACCAGCTGCAGATCTTCTTCAGCCGCTGTCTTCACCGAATTCTCCAAAATCTTCAAACGACGAACTTTTGGAACGCTGCCACGAAATACCGATCTTTCAGCAGAATAAACGCTGCAAGTGGAACTGGATCGGCCACACTCTCCGAAGGGACCCCGATCACATCCCCAAGCAGGCTCTAGATTGGAACCCCCAGGGAAAGTGCAAACGTGGTCGCGCCAAAAAAACATAGCGGCGCACTGTTAAGACTTGGAGCGAGACCAAACACGAAGCTCAAGACCGAATGCGATGGAGGACTGTTGTGGACGCCTTCTGTCCCATATAGGAGACATAGGACATTGAGTCACTAATATTATATGTATAATGCATAAATGTATGTTTTTTACTCTTTTACGCAACAACT
This sequence comes from Ostrinia nubilalis, assembly GCF_963855985.1. Lineage (NCBI taxonomy): Eukaryota > Metazoa > Arthropoda > Insecta > Lepidoptera > Crambidae > Ostrinia > Ostrinia nubilalis. The sequence continues at coordinate 3,415,397 of NC_087111.1, read as the reverse complement.
ACTTAACAGATTTTATTGAAACTTTACAATATTGTCGTTTATACATCAAAATAACAAATGGCTAGTTATAATAACATTTATTTTACCATAACTTAAAAAAAACCTTAGTAAATAAAATATTTTGTTTTATTTTTGATTACTCTGACCCCCAACTTTGATTACCCCGACCATGAAAATTTTGATGTCGCATAACTTTTTATTCCTGCTTGCTACGGATGGGCCAATATAAAAAATATGCTCGTAATAATGTCTATTTTGAAATGTTTTACCTAAACTTACTCTAAATTAAAAAATAAAAAAGGTCGGGGTAGTCAACAAAATAATCCAGATCCGGAGAATGACCGATATCCACGTTCTTTAGCACGTAGACGTTTTTGCATTGATATTTATTTATACTTGTAGCTAAGGTAGGCAATTTAGTCTCAAAGGTACGAGCATTTGACAAAGAGTTTGCCCCTTACAGGATTCGAACCCAAGTCTAAGTTTTCAATGTTTAAGGCAGTTTTTCACTGTGGAAAATGGATTCGGATAAGAAGAAAGCGGTATCAAAATTATTTCCCCCAAAAACTCGTCTCGTCGTTCGTCATTGAGAATAATTAAGAAACAAAACACAAAAACATTTGTAGAACAGTAGAGCTAAAGAACCTCCTCCTTTTTTTGAAGTCTGTAGTGTTTTTAAATTATAAATCACACGTTTTAATTATTTATTTAAATTAATAAAACCTGCCTTGGGCCTAAAATAAGTCAGACCTTCGGCCATTGACATAATCACGTAAAGAATACACAATAAAACACCTAATTTATTAATCTGTGGTTGTCGCTCTTGCAACACTTACATTATAAAAGACCTCTAGTCAAACCTCGTAACAACAGTGAACCTGACCCAATTGTTGTTTAAAAAAATCGCAAAGTGTCTTGGTTCATAATGGAACAGTAAAATACGTAGAATCTTTAGACTCTAAATTATCTTGCCTTTCTAATACAGCCTTCAGGTTACTTATTTTAGAATACGTCAATTTATACACTAAAATCAGTTTATTCATTAAAATAATGTAAATCACTAGCTATTAAACATGATTGAAATATAGACAACGGCCCGCCCCGGCTTCGCACGGTTGAAATGGAATTTCTTGGCTTTTCTCTTCTATAATATGCATGTTTTATACATATTATAAACCTTCCAATTGAATCACTCTATCTATGAAAAAAAACCGCATTCAGTTGCGTAGTTTTAAAGATCTAAGCATACATAGGGGCAGACAAACAGGAAAGCGACTTTGTTTTATATGTAGTGATTATTATGGATCAATAATACTGACTGCTGCTAAATCAAACATGTTGAAGACTAATAGAGCAATTGGTTCAATTAAATTTGTGAGTGATTGCAAGTTAATTAGCCTTGGTTACCTACTTTGTTTTAACGAGTTTTAAAGTGACATCAGGATTAAAGAAAGGGAGGCCATGAGCGTGACGATCGTGATAATTTCGACTGGGTATGTTAGTGTCAGTAACGCTCAAAAATTGACAGCTTAGCAAAATAGCACTTTTTCACCTACATAGGTAGATAGGATAGATGTTTTAAATCTTGTCCGAACATAAAATGAGCAAATCAAAACACAATTAAACAGTAAAACTAAGTTTCATCCACTACAGCTGTATCTACTTACTTAAATTATTACAAATTACAAGAACTATAGTATCTTCAGATTTGATTGAATATTAAAATAAATATTACCCACATCCTTTGTAGTAATATGTAAAAAGTACAGTACTAAAATAAACACACGAAAAAATACTAAAAATAGAAAGTGAACGCGACGACTCTATACATCTCCAGTCCATGTGTTATGGTAGGTCAGTAACCGCGCTTACCTAATATGGTATGGTATAATTATACCTCGTCAGTTTTCGTAGTTTATTCAATGAATGTACGAGTACGTACTTGGCCTGGATATTTTGAGCATTTTATAGGCTATATTCCATCAAAATATGTTTTTTTGATTTTAAAATTTAAAAAAACTTTTTATTTTTTAAGTTAGATTTTATATTGTTAGTTAAACTCCATACTATCAATTAGCATTTGCATTCTACATACCTACTTAAATAATACCTTGGTCGATAATTTAATAAAGTATTTGCCTTGGTCTTGTCGTAAATTATTACATTATGATCTTTAGAAGGAGTTTTATCTTTTACACTTTAATAAACTTATTACGAGTACTGACTGAATCAATTTTAATGGGCACTTTAATTTTAAATTATGAGCTGAATTATTATGAGTTCTCATTATCTCATCGTAACTACGTAACACTTGGTAGTGTAAATTGATTAGCGCACTATAAAAGTGTAGGAGCAATATCAACATTGCCTGCTTCATGCAGCTTCATACTATATATTTGTATGAAATCATCCTAAAAGGCGAATTCTTTCAGTACCTACTGTTGGCTTCCAACTTAACATTTGAGAGTCCTTTTCAACAGCCAGTTATATGTCAAAAGAAAAACTGAACGGTAAAATGACACTTCATTATAATCATTTATCACAATAGTCTATTGATTTTCTGATATTCACTTGTTTTTTGTGTGTTATCACGGTGTTTTAATCGATGTTCCATTGTTTTTAGAGTGTCAAATAGCTTTTTTTTTCAAATTTTCTTGTTCTTTGCGTTAGAATCGGTGATTCGACGATTTTTTGTTTTACCTGATACTTATTCAATTGTTTTAGCAGTTCCATCCGCGTTTTTAGTAAATAAGGCTGCGTGTCCACCAGAGATGGACGAGGATGCGTAGCGAGGGATGTGCGCGTACTTGTAAAGAACCAATAGAATCGCTTCATTTACCTCGCCTCGGTTCACACAAAACTCGATAGTAACTCGCTTTAAATGCCTCAAAAACGATTCTACATTGAGTTAGCCTAGTAGACCTCTGTAGCCGATGTTTCGCAACGCATTCGCGGCAGTCGTGGCTCGGCCGGCTCAACCTTCGGATTGCAACACTGCTCCACCTGTTCCGGTGGTGTAGTGGAAACATAACAATGGCATGGTTATAAAGTCATTAAGGCCTGTTAAAAATGATTAAGATTTAAGCTGCGTATGCGTGCGGTAGCTTCACTTTTAGTGTGTCCCACGCTTTATAAGAAACTAGCGGCTGCCAGCGACTTCGTACGCGTGGATCCCGGTTTACCCCCTTAGGAGTTGAATTTTGCAAAATCACGTCTTAGTGAGCACCTACGTTCTAAAAGTATAGTTTCTGAGATTTCGTGATGAGTGAGTCAGTCAATTAGTGACCTTTCGCTTTTATACAGGGTGGAAACGATAAGTGATCTCACTCGATTATTTCTAAACTATACAAGATATCGAAAAACTGATTACTGATCCTGAAAGTGCTTCACGAGCTCTTTCAAACGATATCAGTAATAGGTTACACAATTAACTGGATCTATCCAAAAATTCAATGTTTCCATCTGGTTTTAATTTTGATTTGGTGCATGAATTGGTTTTTTTGAACCTATAACCTCATGTGTCATGCTCTAGGGTAGAATCTAGAACATAACGCTTAAAGTTTAACACCCCGGATACGGGACTATTCCCTTCTCTCTTTCCCACCGCTGCCCGTGAAGGCCAAGATTATCTGAGATCACCCTGGATGTGAACCATACAGTACAGGCTTTCATCATCATCCACTGCCAGCATGATTCTTTTAAAGTCTTCTTAAATCTAGAGGATACTTTTTCTATATTTGAGAACCCGTTCACTGCACCATTCGTCTGTTCTCTGTATATGGCCCACTGCCAAATAAGTTGCTGCATTTTTGGTCTAAGTCCAAAACCTACTTTGGTTTACTGTACGACCTTATCCCAGATTTTATAAGGGCTATTAGGTAGTGCCTTCCTTGCAAACTGTGTTTTATTGCTAAAAATAGTCAAATCAGACATCGCTATGTTCGATATGCTTGAGGTCATACAGGGTGTCCCAAAATTAGCACGCCACACTGACACTGGAGTTAGCTGAGTCTAAGACGCATTGAACAAGCTTAATATATCCATAGAAAAGTTTCATAAGTTTTATGATAAGAGCAATTTTATTTATTCATGTCCATAGAAAAGTTTGATGAGTATTGAAATATGACTCATATTAGTCATTTTAAAAAATGGACTTAATATACTTGTTAGATGCGTCTTAAGCTTATTTACATCTGGTGTCAGTGTGACGTGCTTTTGGGACACCCTGTATTTTCGAGTTAAAGGGGAAAAATATGTACCGAATTTACTTGTAGTGGACTCTCTAAATCTTTTGACTTCAATAGAGGAGTATTTTGAGCAATGTAGATTTTAGGGCTTGAAGGGAAGGAAACACAACATTTTTAACAGTTATAGAGGTTTTTAATTTATCGAGGTTCGACTTACAGAGTTTCTACTGCACTTTAGTGCCTACCTGGAAAAAAGACTAATGTCCTCTGTAGGGGTCTATAAACTAAACCCTTTCACTGCGCGCGTGCGCAAACAAGTCAAAAATATAGCCGTGACCCACATATAGTGCACTGGCTGTCAACGTGCTAAATTGCCTATTGGCGCCTTGACTCATTCATTATTCTCATCGATCAATTAAAATCATTCAAGCCTATACTATTATTGAACTACTTCAGACATTTCTTTGTCAAATTGCATGGCCTTTCTGTCAAAATGTATGCAAAAGAAGTGAGTCATATGTAAATGAAACCAGTAGAGAGTGAATGCTCAAGATCTTGGAGTTCAAGTTCGTTGAAACAGCAAGCATATTGAACTAGTCGTGAAGCTCCGTTGCCATGGTTCTGATATAGGTAATGTTACCTGTGCTATGGGGCTCTAATCATGCTATCTTAAACATTTAGTTTAGACTGCAGTCTATTACTTTAAAAAAGTTTTTCCGAACTTTGAATTACAAAGTGGTACGTAGAGCAGCTTGACCGCCAATAAAAACCCAACCAGTGAAGGTCAAGTTTGTCCCAGGGGAAAGTTGAACTGTCATGTTTGTAGATCCTTGCTACACCAGGAGTTGCAGCGGTGGGAACGAGAGGTGGGAATAGTCCCGTACGTAGAGCAGAAATAAAGCGTTCCCCTGGGCAATAAAATATGAATGAAGCAGTAACAAACATCCTTCCATCCTCACTCGTCTTTTATATCCGCTTGTGCCTGAATTATCTTCTAATCTCTATAAGGAAATTATCCATGTACAGATGATGGCACATCATGGTAAACACTGTAGCATCTTATACAGTTGGAAATAGATGCCAATTTGCAATGAACATATAGCATAAGCGTACATCGAGTAAGTCAATTTATAGCTAAAGTTAAGTAAATTAATATTTAAATGAAAACACCAACGCGATAAGAAATTAAAAATATTACAGGAAATAATACACATCCGTAGTCAGGTTTTTTCGGTAGCTTTCGACCGAGGCCATACTTGTCGAAGTTTTGAAAATACGGAACAACCTGCACCTACATGACCTAGGTGTTAAAATTGTCAAGCAACAGGTATTACTTTTATTTTTTTAACTAGCTGCCCCGAGAGACTTTGGCCAGTCTTAAGAAAAGTTAACATGGCCGATAACTTTACTCAATTTATTTAATCTCCAGTGCAACTTTCTTCATTTTTCTTACTTATCGGTCCAGCCGTTCACGCGTGATGCGATGACCAAAGGAAATAGGGTTTCATTTTTATACTTGAGTAGATTAGTTTGAACTGTTATTTTGGCTCTCAGTTAAGTACTTGCCAAGGTAGTCAGTGGTTGGATAACAATCAAATGTAGAGTCATCATAATCATCAGATCATCATTGTCTCGAAATGTAAAGTAAGTAGGCAGTGCCGTATTATCCATAAGGCACTTTAGGCCAGTGCCTAGGGGCCCACTATGACCAGGGGCCCAGCACTCCCGATTAAAAAATGAATAGAAAAACATAAATATTAATAATTATGTTAAAGATTATTTTTATGCAACAAAACTCAAACCACCTCAAAACTTCGCCTTATTATTTTCGTAACGTTTAGGCCAGTAGAATTAGATTTTAAATCGGAAATAACTCCTACAAAAGATTTTATTGTTTTAATGGCTTCATTTATTGCCCATTAATATTTTTTCGACGGTTTTCGACGTCGGCGGAGTTATGCTTAAGTGGTGGGGCCCCCCGAAAGGGCCATTTTTGCGGTTTTACTGTTATACCGAACAAGGATAGGTAAATCCAACTCGCGAGGCTTAACAGGAATATGCTGGTTAAGGTGGCCCTTTTCAAGGCTTTTGGAGCTTGCGGGTGACGAGCCATTGGACGTAGGGAGTGTCATTTATTGGACGTATATTTTCTACTTTGTCGAAGATAGGCACGAGAACGGTTTGTCCAAAATATATGAATTTGGTCTTATTAAATGCAGGATTAAATACCCTTCAGTCGTCATGAAGAGCAGTTTTCGATACTACAAGTCCTTTACACGGTATAACCGTAAAACCGCCTCCGTCGAAGTCGAAAACCAAGGATAGTCTTAAAGAGCATGCAATAAATGAAGCCATTAAAACAATAAAACCTTTTGTAGGAATTATTTCCGATTCGATTGATTTTCAAGTCTTATTCTACAAGCCTAGTTGACATTACTGCTTTGGTTTACATGACTAATTATGTACATTTTTATTTTTGATGTTTGTTAGTTTTTTTTTTCATTTTCTCAAGATTTTCCTATTCTTTGTTTCATTTTTAAATGATTCCTGTAGATTGTGGCGAAAGTCTTTTCACTTGCAGGAAGGCGTATACCTTTGCAATAATTGCAATGTGATGACTGAAGTCTGTTGTTGATGATAATGACCCACAGATAAGGATAGATGCAGCATGTGAAAAAATTTGTATGAAGCCGAGCGTGCCACTTTTTAAACGTCATTAGTGTCATTTTAGCGAATTTTAGTGATTGCCGCAACGTAAAAATAATCGTATCATCGTACTGCATTCGCAAAGTCATCGAAAGATATCGTGTGACTCGATTCGACAATTAATTAATTCCGATAAAACTGATCATTTGTTAAATACAAAACCAAAAACATCTTTATTTACCTTTTTAAATTAATTAATTCTTACAAATCGTCAAATCTCGTTATTTTTTTTAACCCTACCAGCGTTTCAAGACAAAAATTTCACAGATCAGTGTGTGTCTTATTGTTATGAGTAAGTACGGTTCCTTGGGATCGGTATGAGTGCACCACATACAGGGACCATGGTTTTAACTCTTAAGATTACATCGCAGGATATGTATGAAAACAATGCTACTTTATACTTCTTCTACTGCTACTTTATTCTAATTAATTATTTGTTACTTGTGCTGTTAATTACAATTCTCAATTACCAATTCTCTACCGTGTTCGTACTACTGTCCTCGTAAAATCATCGTAACCGATTGTTGTAATCGGATTACATGAACATCACTCGACCATGTATGTCCATTTAGACATATCGGAATGGCACGCTTTGACGACCAACTTGCTGTATCTACTCTAATCCATATCTGTGTAATGACCATTCATTCTATTTCGTAATGTAGACAGTAAAAATTTCCAAATGGCGTTTTTGTGGTATGAAAGAGGGGGGGCCCGAAACGAGTTGTGCCTAGGGGCCCCGAGATGGTTAATCCGGCCCTGGTAGGTAGGTAATTCATTTTGAAGTGTTTGTAAGACCCGACCTAAAAAGTTCTGTTAGGAGATATAAAAGCTCTCTTAAGTAAACTTAAATATTGACCCTAAAATTGGTATGTTAATCCAATTGTTACCAGACGGGATATTATGTTTTTATTTTATGAAGCTGCATTTATCTTACGATTTATTTATTTCGCTTTTTAAGCATTGAGTTGCGTAGCACGCAAATGGTCAAGGGTTTCGTAATTAGAAAAAAATATGGTACTTAATTAATGATTGTAATATGTACTTACTATTCTTGTAAAAAAAACACTTACGCGTTTCCCAAGGCTTCAAAATATCGATTTAGATTATTTTATTGCTTATTAATCAAAGATTTTCCGTTTACTTCCGACAATTGCCTCCACGTGCACCATACTCGTTCCATAAAACGTTATATTTTATAATTTTGTAACCTCAGGAAGTCACATTACTTAACAAAATGGTCGTTAATGTGTTTTTTGAGTAGGTATATAAAGTTTGATGGTGTTGTTTATACATACTACCTACATTCAAAATACCAAGGCTGAAATTTACAAGGTGGAAGTATGTTCATGTCAGTTCTTTACACACAATGTTTCAAAATTATAAACCAACGTGTTATATGTATAATGTCCAAATAGTAATACCATCGAAGACCTGCCTATCTCACATATACGTACATTCCAATCAGAAAAATAAAGAGTACCTACATAATACATAGCTAGTACGAGTATTTAGAAATAGAAAATGATAATACATTTTTTTTATAATTTTCAAAGTTTTTTTCTTTTTCGGTGTATTGGACGGACTACTGTTATGTGTAGAAAATAAATAATTACCTACTCTTACTCTAGTATTATTTGGAATTTCATAACTGCCTAGCTCGCATTTTAGCCTAAATAAAATTTGAAAAATAACTACGACGACTCTACTTATATGCTCGTAGATTCTGTAACGGAATCTTTAGTATGTTTATTTATAGTACCAGCAAAAACTTAAGATTTCAGACATATCGTAAAAAAGCTAATAACAGATTATCTAATCCGTCTTTTTGTTTTATTAAATTAGCTGAATGTGTAAAAAATGCATCAATATAAATGCATAGGGAGATCTCCGATTCTTAAATTCTTAACTGACTGACTGACATATCAACGCACAGCCTAAACGGCTACACGTAGGCACTTGAAATTTGGAAGGGACGTAGCTTAGGTACCTTAGAGGTGCACTAAGAAAGGCATTCCCGAAATTCCCACGGGAACGGGAGTTACCGGGAAAAAACATTTGTATGAAAAAATCTAAGCCGCGTAAGATAGATGAAGGGGGTAAAACGGGATCCACGCGTACGAAGTCGCGGGCGGCCGCTAGTAAACGATTTATTATAACAATACACATTTTCATTGCACTGATTACAAGGCATAAATCTCTATTAAAAATAAACTATTTTAGGATGATTTCACGAACGCGTTTTGACAGCGTTTACCTAAAAATGATTTGATTTTAAAATTGCTTGATCGAACTAGTAGCTCGATGAATAATATTTAGCTAAGTAAATACCTATTTAATTATGAACAAAGATTTCAATGGAAAACATTTAAACCGTATTTACACTGCTACTGCATCAACCAAAATTATCATATCTACAGCCTAAATAAATATATCTGTGTTGCGACTTAAAAGCTCAGCTAGATCACCTTGTTAAACTTTAAGGCTAGTTCAGTGATTCGTCCCACAACAAGTTCGTCCCACTGGGACGAAAAACTGAATTCAAAAAAATATATTTTTTTCGTCCCATTTAATTTATTCTTTAACATAATGAGATTTAGTACCTACCGTCAGAAAGTAAATGAAATAAAAGAAAACATGAATTTGTTAACAATAACTGTATTTAAAAGAAAATCAACACGTCATAGATCAGCATAAACTTTTAATAAAAAAAATTAAAATCATTGATCCAACCACATTTGATTCAGTGATTCTTTAAGCTGTGATTTCTTATTAATACAAGTAGTCAAGATTTTCTATGTTGATTTCCTTTTAAATACAGACATTGTTAACATTCATGTTTTCTTTAATTTCATTGACTTTCTGACGGTACTAAATCTAATTTATGTTAAAGAATAAATTAAATGGGACTAATCCAGAACGAAATTTTTTTTTTAATTCAGTGTTTCGTCCCTTTGAGACGAACCTGTTGTGGGACGAATTACTGAACTAGCCAACTTTGATACCGCAAAGCAAACCCTATCCACACTCAGTTTCCAATGGAAATTTTCCCAGCCAAAAGCCCGGTTACCACCAAGGCTGATCAGAGCGGAGCGGAGAAGTATTTTGAATAACCAGATTTAATTATTTCCACATCTGCTCTCCGTTACTGGCTGGCTGTCAAATTCTATAGAAAAACGAGTCGGCACGACCCTTCTCCTCTCTTCTCCTCTTACCGCTTTTTGGGAACCGCTGGCTGCAGTCAACCAAGAAATCTTCAAAGAACTAATTAATATTTAGTTGTACTCCAATTACGTAACCTTCAGTTTAATCCGTATATTCTCGTGACCACCGTTTTTACTGCTAAAAGTTTCCGATGCCTTGAAGGTTCAATTTTGAAGTTAAAGTTGCGGAAATAAGCTGCAAGGTGAAAACTGATCTCCTACCAAGAAAACAAAGTAATTAATATGTATCTAGGTTATATTTATGTATTCAGTTAATGGCCAAAGGTTTTTGACCTCTGTTTGCAATAAATAAACTGTTGTGACAGGTCATTCACAGCGTGATATGTGATATGTAAAAGGTAACATTTATCAATCAATCAATATGTTATACGTGCGGTGCATGTAAGCAATTTCTGTGCCTTACCTTTTGTTTTATTTGAATTTAATTACCATTAAATACTAACTTTTGTTCGTTCGTTCGTTTCAGCCAAATGACGTCCACTGCTGGACAAAGGCCTCCCCCAAGGTTTTAAGCATACATTGGGACAGACAGCGAAAACGACTTTATTTTATACTATGTAGTGATTACTTTATGTAGGTAGATACTATTTTATTGCTCTGTGTGTAAAGTGATGATAAAATAAGAAAATCTATATACAGGGTGTTAGGTAAATGGGTATATGAGCCGACACTAGCCCATGTTAACATGGGCATATAAATGGTATAGTGAAGTCAGAAATTTGAAATTATCATTTAATTTTTTTTTATTTTCATACTAAATAAATTTTGTAAAATCCGATTTGTATGGAAATTAAAATAATTATAAAATGAAGATATAAATTTTCTGACTTCACCATACCATTTATATGCCCATGTTAACATGGGCTAGTGTCGGCTCATATACCCATTTACCTAATACCCCGTATATAAAAGAAAGTCGTGTTAGTTACACCACTTATAACTCAAGAACGGCTGAACCGATTTAGCTGAAAATTGGCAGGGAGGTAGTTTAGAGCCAGGAAAAGGACATAGGATACTTTTTATCCCGTTCGAAATAAAAAAAAAAGTCTGCTTATTTATTGCCATTAAGGCGGAACAAAGTTCGCCGGGTCAGCTAGTTTTAAATAAATAAGCGATTCTTCTCACGATGTATTCGTAGTAAGAAGATAAGATGCAAATCATCAGCTGTTTAATGCGGACATTACGTATTAATGACTTGTCACTCACCTTCGACCAGTTACTTCGAACCTATTTATGTTAATAGTTTTCACTAGTATGGGTCTAAAGGCTTGGCAAAGTTTAAATGCAGTACAGTGAACGTAGAGTTTAAAAACGAATCTTCATGAATTTTACAGGACATTCCTGAATCTGGGCTCGTATAAGTTTAACTCGGTAATAAAATAACACAGAATAGGAATAGGGCAACTTGGGTAATTTTATTTAGTAAAAAAATATATAAAAGCAAAAGGTCACTGCTTGACTGATTCACTCATCACGAATCTCAGAAACTACAAGTGATAAGAGTCTCAAATTTTGCATGGAGGTTCCTTTTAGAATGTAGGTGCTCACAAAGAAGGGATTTTGTAAAATTCAACCCCTAAGGGGGTAAAACGCGATCCACGCGTACGAATTCGCGGGAGGCCGCTAGTAGGTACCTGAATAAAAACCTTTACCTGATTTTAAGGGTACCTAGGTATCTTGCGTTTCAGACCCTGAAAAATTCAATCTCGGCCAAGATGCTAATTTTAAATGTTATTTTTTCATTCATTTAGTTTTATAATTCGTTCCAACTTCATTCATTCATCCATAAAAATAGAGATGGCATTTGAATGAGATTTTTATGAATCCCATTCAATCCCAAAGTAACTATTACAATATAATTAAAACTATAGCTGGTAGCCCTAATCTCGTGTTCTAGCACACGCAAAGATGCTTTAAAACCAGTTTTCAAACCTTAAAGTTATATAATCCAGCGTCATCAACTGCACATTAAATCGCATGTTTTAGGCCACGCCCTTGTGGATTCATCTCAAATGAACCGTTAACCAGTTTATTGGCTTTGTATACTAATGTCTATTTAGAGGCATGCAAACTAACATTCCGGTAGGTCTTATAATATAATACAGGGTGCCTACGTTCAAAGCTAAGATTCCGTACATCAAGATATCCAAATCACCCCCATATCTAATGTATTTTCTACGATTTAGCTTAGTCTAGGAGATAGAGTTAGAGTTTTAGATTTTTTCCTTCAATACTTAGACAAATAGTAATTTTGGGGTGGTACTTGTGAGTATTGTTAATAATTACTACCAATAAAACACACTAAAGTGCTCACATGAATGAGAAAAAAAATAAAATCCAACCATAAGTGAAAGGGAAAAACCACAAAATTAACTCTCTCCTAAACTATACAAATCGTAGAACATACATGGCGGTGATTTGGATACATATTATTAAAGTAAGGAATCTTAGCTTTGAACGTCAACTCAATGGCCATCCTGTATAGTAATAATAATAAGGCACACAATGTGCTTTATTGCTCACAATTCACAATGGCGAAAATCACTAGAGTTCATACCATAAAATTTTACTACTTGACCCATTAATCTGGTCTGTAATTACTAAAATATCGAAGCCAATAGAGTAAATTATTTCAATGATTTATTATCCTAGACTGGCAAGCAATTTGCGAATTCCCCGTATTATTCATGTTTATTTATATCGCAATAGTCTGTCTATCTTTGGAAACCTGCTCACAAAGTGAATTTATTTATTTAAGTATTTACTGTGTGTGAGGATAACTTATGTTTGCAAAAAGGTATAGCGGGATATGAGGTAACACGGCAAACCATAGTCAATAGGTATTATTTTAACAAGTATTCTCTCTATTATATTCTCTAAAAAATCGAAAATGTTAACTTCAGACACTAGCTTACTGTCATAATGACATCATGATCTGGTAGAAAAATATAGTTTTTAGGTTCTGGGTTCGATTCCCAGATGGACCACAAAAAATATATCCAGTACGATTTCTCTTCGGACAATCAGGCTCATTCAAGCCTTCAATTTATTTTTATGCTGGAATTGCAGTGGTGAAAATGAATGGCAATTCTAAAATGCCTGATCCCCACCGACTACCACCACAATATAAATAAGAGAATTAAGTAAAATTAATACGAATCTGGCAAACTTTGATTGATCTCGTACTTTACTCTGTCTACATAAAGCTCAATATCTTTCAACAAATCCTAACATTAAGTCATTACTATGTCATTGACTGTACATCACCGGTCACTTAGTTAAATAACCGTAAGTAACAATTGCATAAAGTGCATTGTAAACACAAAAACTGTTTGGGCTCGCCTTGGACGCCTCGGAAGTGAGGGGTCCAAGGTTGGCCGGCAAACTTTATTTGGGTCACTTGCAGCCAATGGAACCACACCAATTTGTACTTAACACTTCAAACATTAGAGCTGGAAATGATTTGAGTGGTTTTTTAATAATTACATCGCGTGTTGGTAATTCACAGACGACGTCGTTGGGTGTACATCACAAACATAATTTGAAGATAGAGACATCACTTCATCAAACACTGTATTGTGTCTTTGCTGTTTTAAATGCTATTTAAAATGTAATGATGTTTCTACGATTTAGTTAAGTAAAGTGAATTGATTTAAATTGTGCTACACTGAACAAGAAGAATCTTTTTAGGCACGCTAATATAAGTACGTCATCAATTTAGTTACGTCAGAAACTTAACCATTCTTCTATAATCGGCATAGTCATGCCATCGATTTGATGAATTCTTAGTAATTTTTCTCGACTCAGCAGGGAAACTCTATGAAATGACGTTGGTATTTAACAAAATGTAAACTTTTACTGAAGTGAAATGACTGAAAATTGGAGCAGGTCCTAGATTCTCGGACATTTTTCTCTAATCGGCAGGGAATCTCCGTGAAATGACATCGCTTTTAAACTTTACTGAAGTGAAATGACTGAAGATTTACGCAGGTCCATCTTCAACTTACTAATGGCCCTGGACACAACCCTTTCAGCCCTTTTTCAGGTCATTTCAAATTTCAGAACTTTTCAGCGATTACGTTAACATTTAGTTGATACCTATCTAGTATTATTAAGCAGTATGCAAACCTACTCGAGTTGTAGTAGTGAATTCACACGCAACTGTTATACTTATTATGTTTGACAATACCTATCCCTAATCTAAAGTAGTTAAAGAGATAGTTTGAGTCCCGGGAAAGGACATAAGATTTTAAACAAAATTTCACGCTGGCGAAGCCGCGGACAAAAGCTAGTAACTCTATAAAAATAATATGATAAGTCGACAGCCTGTCTAGACGTTTTCTGGTAAACTTTAACCTTTATTACTTTTGTTTTTTAGGGTTCCGTACCTCAAAAGGAAAAAACGGAACCCTTATAGGATCACTTTGTTGTCCGTCTGTCCGTCCGTCCGTCCGTCTGTCAAGACCCTTTTTCTCAGGAACGCGTGGAGGTATGAAGCTGAAATTTATATCAATTACTCAGGTCTACTGTCCCTTGAAGCTGTGAAAAAATCAAACTTCTAAGCCAACGCAATCAAAAGATACAGCCGTTTATGCCGCAAATTTTCGACACTTGCAAGGGAATCAAAACCTACAGGGTGCTTCCCGTGAACTCAGAATCTTGAAATTTGGTACGAAGCAACGTCTTATAGCATAGATAAAGGAAAAATTACGATAACCATAAATTTTTAGTTACATCACATAATATATATTTTTTTAATAATTTTAAACTTACTACCCATTTCCTCATAAACGCGTAGAGGTATTAAATTGAAATTCATACCAAATACTCAGGTCTATAATACCTTTAAGCTGTAACAAAATCAAACTTCTATGTCAACGCAATCAAAAGAAACAGCAACTTAAGCTGCATATTTTGAAACTCGCAAGTACTCGCAAGGGAATCAAAACCTAAAGGGTACTTCCAGTCGACCTAGAATCTTGAAATTTGGCATGAAGCAACGTTTTATAGCACACATAAAGGAAAAATTCCGAAAACCTTAAATTTTTAGTTACATTACAAAATATATATTTTTAATAAATATAAACTTATTACTTTTTTCCTCATGAACGCGTAGAGCTATCAAGTTGAAATTCATATCAAATACTATAAAATAAAGGATTACTTAAACGATAAAGAGATCTTTGTCTTAAATTTATGCTCTTCCATCTTTCCCCATTGTAATGTTATGAATTTCATTTTGCAATAAAAATACCATAGTTATGACTCGATTGTCGTAATGAACGAACTTTGTAAACCTTGCAGGTTTGTACGGAACCCTCGGTGCGCGAGTCCGACTCGCACTTGGCCGGTTTTTTTTATTACCGACTTAATTAAACTTTAAAATGTTTTATTTGGCCAATTAATCTTTCGTCAAATGCATTAATAAATGCATTTACCTCATACCATCAATCAGGTTGTAATAATAACAATTTTGCACTTTAAAACATTTTACTACCAGGAAAACTATGTAATTGATTGTCCCTAGTTATAACACTATATTATGTATTTGTCACTAAGTAAATAACCGGTTCCGCATCAGGCACTGGAAGGTTCTTTAGATGTCATTCAGTAAGTTAGTTTATTTGAACATGTTAATTATGGTATGTACCTACGTCATTTATGTATTTGTCATGCACATATGTCTTTATAGTACGAGTATATCAATAAGCTGAGCGAGACTGAGAAACTAGCTGAGCGAACGCCTCTTCAGCATAGCTTGTAGTTTAACGTTATATGTACTGTATTTTTATTTTATTTTTCTATGCTGAATAAAGTATTCTTATTCTTATTCAATAATAAGGCCGTCTCTCCACTGGAGAGGAGCTTTTAAAGGAACAAAGGAATATTAACCAATAAATTAATATGATCGACTGGTAGCGGCCTGCGTCCAGCGCTTCCCTGCTACCTTTACGATGTCGTCGGTCCACCTTGTAGGTGGACGTCCCACGCTGCGTTTTCCGGTACGCGCGGCTGGCCGCTACCAATCGATCAACATGGAAAGCATTGGGGGAAGCCTATGTTCAGCAGTGGACGTCCTATGGCTGAAATGATGATGATGATGATGATGAAGAAATTAATATGATTCCTTAAAATCTCTGCGTTCCTACTTCTACTAATAAATTTATCGCCTGTGTGTGAATGTATCGTCGTTCCTCTCTACACTGAAGGGAAGTTAACCTTTCCTAACAGTCTCTATCATGTTCATCATCATCATCATCATTTCAGCCACAGGACCTCCACTGCTGAACATAGGCCTCCCCAAAATGCCATCATGTTAGAACCTTGGTGTTCAAACACAAGTTCTACTCTTACTTAAAATCGCAATCGAAACCCTGTCAAATAATCAAACAACATACTGAATAAAACAATTTTTCTGAAATCTACCTGTCCTTATATGAAAATAATAACCTTTTCCTTTTAAAAATAAGCTAATCTTTTTTTGGCTTAGTCATCAAACTTTCATGTAAACTTTTGCCAAAAATTTTACTTATTGCAAAAAGCTTAAAATTCCGTTAACGCAGTCTGTTTTTTTGCAAACTAAACGTGCTGGGATGACAAACCAAAGAGCAAAGAACAAGTTTAGTTTTTGTAAGTCTGCATCGGCTAAGACTTGAATCCATGTTTTAGTGATGCGTTAACCCCTTGCAAACCCGTCGGGCCAGTTTTGCAAGATGGCTGCATGCAAGCCTTAACCGGGCACTCTCAAGGGCAAAATAATTCATGGTCAAGGCTTAAAAATACCATTTTGGAACTGTACATTTGAGGCAAAAAGAATATAAGAATTGTTCTATAATTGGATTGTTGACAATTAAGCGATTTATCAATTAGGAAACAATAGAATATTGACCGTGGCTGAAAATTTGTTTACAAACAAATATTGAAATGTACTGGAAAGGTCTTTTGAAGTCAAACCTTCAGTTCAATCAAATGGATTTTTTTAAGAACAAAAAATAAGCATTAACAATATAAATGCAGCACGAAAATACCAAATTAAGTTGGTATGCTAAACCTTAAAGTCAAATGCATAAATAAACAACAAGACATAAACCCATCCATCTTTTGACAAAAAATAAAGGTTGATTTAAGGTTATTATTAGGTTAATTTTCCAGCGAAGATTATATTTTGGTTTGAGACCCAAAAATATTGTAATTTTATATGTATATCTGTCCGTAAGCTTGATTGATTTTATTCTATAGAACCAACCAACTTTCTTATTTTCTGGCTTGCCTCTGTTAAAAGTTCAACAATGATTACAAAACAATAATGCATTTTTTGCGCTCTGAAAAGTATTTAGTTAATATTAAAATAAGTGTAATTAAGGCTGAGTTGCACCATCTTACTTTAACTTTGGCAAACGTCAAAAATCTGTCAAACTCCATAAGAAAAGCACCGGTTATTGTTATTATCACGGTTAAAAAAGGTGGTGCAACTGAGTGATGCATTTTTTTTTAACAAAGCCAGCGTCTTCGCACCATATCGCACCAAGGTCGAACCAGTTCACGGTCCGAGCCGTTCACGCACCGGTGCGAGGGCAGCACAAAACACAGGCCAGGGTTAAGGTCGTTGGCCTAATTACATAATGCCAACATTGCCAAGTCAAATATTGTCGAGACACTTGCTGCACGTTTCGCGTGACCTCTAGTTTTTGTTTGGCTGCTGACGGGTTAAATAATGCTTTGAATGGAAATATTTGAGATGCTTATCGATTGGTTTTAAATTTACAGGTGTGCATTAATGTTTAATTTAAGAACCATAAAAAAACAAACACAGTTTCAGACTGCCAATACAATGAATGTTTATCATTAGGTACCTAAATTCGATAGATATAAATGTGTGCTAGGTTAGAACTTTCATCACATTTGCAATAATAAAGTTATGTTATGATATACCTGAGTGCTTTCATATTCTCTAGGTCTGGGTACCTATATCTTGACAGTATTATAGATTCTTGAAGCACGAATACGAACCCAAGACCTTCTTGATCCCGTTTGCCACTGTTCTTCCCTTTCTATGATCTGAGGTTCTACCCCTAAGCTACCTAGACATTGGTAAGCAATGCGTAAGTCCTTATAATACTTTTATTTAGGTCTTTTAGGTGTACTAAATAATATTTTTGTAAACCAAACAATTCGCACCATTTCAGTAGGTACTCATAAAATGTCAAAAACCTAAAAAAATATTAAACAAAAATGCATCTCTAAATCTCGCACACTCGCTCTACATTAACTCTTTGAATTAGATCATTGAACCACATTGGGCAAGCAATTTATGCAAGGAAGTCTCTCGATCAAACGATCTTCAATCGCTATACTTGTATGAGATCACCGAATAAGCTGGTCTTTGGACCAGGTCAAGCACAGCAAGTTGGTGAAGTAACATGCAAAGTTACTAGCAACGGAGTAGGTCAGAATGATAGATGATAGGGCATGGCATTCCTTCCACCATAAAGGTTCTGCTCATCACTAAGTAGGTATACAGGATGTCCCAAAAAGTAGTGTCAAGCTGAAGCCCAGAGGTAGAGCATCACTTTCGAGTTATGATTGTTTTAAATTTCTGTGCTTAGGCACTTTTCTGATCACTGTGGCGCGGATATAAGGTACATGCCTGATTTTATTATTATTATTAATCTCTGGGCTTCGGCTTGACACTACATTTTGGGACACCCTGTATATAAAGGCCACAAATGATAGATCATAACTCCTGTAACTCTAAGTGATAGCATTAGACCGCGTTAACAATTTTAATATCTATTGTGCCTCGATTCGCTGGTACTTAAAAAGGGATAAGAGCTGGCAATCATCATATGGGTTCACATCAATAAAGATATAAAATGTATTTCTTTTTGGACAGAACCGAGCAAAGATTTTTTCTAGTAATTTTCAGTTGATTCAATTCTGCAACGTCTCAAGCCCGTTTTCCATGGCGAGCGAAAATAAGCAAAAATGCATAAGCACATCACTATTTCCACCAACTAAGAGTCGAGCGAAAATCACAAAGAGGGCAAAATATAAGATAAGGTAAGATAACATTTATTTCCAATTTGGTTTGATCATGAAATAGTTACATTTATGTAGTTCAAAAAGAGTGAGGCTTAACCAAACTGGGAACTAAAGTGTCGCTATATCGCTACATCTGAGAATGGAACCTTGGATCGAGATAATCTCTCTTTTATGCACTAGACCATGGAGGCGTTAACACCCTTGACCATTATTTAGAGGTAATCACGAAGTAAATAAAAATTTATTAGTGAAAATATCACCCTATTTGAGTGTTTTCATCAGTAGTGTCTTCAGTTTAAGAAGTTTATATTAAAGGTAATTAGTTTTGTAATTGAACATAATTATACATCGTTCGTAATAAAATAAAATAAAAAGTTTTGTCCAATGACTGGAAGTTTACCCTATTTCAACTTTCAGCTTAAAATTACTAATCTATATCGTTGCAAATGACAAAATTAAATGTATTTCCGCGGGAATAACTTGTCCCTTGGGGCCTTGGGTTTTATTGGCGAATTTATCCCATAAGTATTTCAGCATGAGTCAGACAACAAAAGACCTAAGAGTCATAAAAAAAGATCTAAATTGCAATCTGAAACGTATTGCACTAATTTAGACTTTTTGTCACCATGCGGGAAACCCCGTATTTCCTAGTTCTACTGAATCATACAATAGTCTAGAAGTGTGTCTAATTCATATTATTATTATGAATTGTGGCACGTTTTTTCACAAAGATCTGCATGACTTCCGGTACACTTCTTCTTGTTGTGTCGACAACAAACCTACACAGTGTCAGCCGAAAACTCCGCTACAAGAGTGGAGTTCTCAGTAGCCTTAATTAAATCTTCCACTGATTTCAGTTTTTAATTAGGTATTTTTTCGTTTTTGTCTCATTATCCAGTTTAAAAGCGAAAGGTCACTGACTGACTTACTCATCACGAAATCTCAGAAACTATAACACCTACAAACTTGAAATTTAGCAGGTAGGTTAGGTAGATATCAGCAAAGAACGGGTTTTACGAAACTCCACCCATAAGGTAAAACGGGGGTTAACTACATGCGTACGAATTCGCGGGCGACCGCTAGTGCTTAGTTTAAACTTTGTTCTTATTTTACCTCCACTTGTGTGATTCTTCGCGATGATAATAAATGTCAATGTACCTACATACGTGCAGGTAGTCGGTGAATGACCACTTTACCTCTTTTTCGACCCTCTATGCCTGTTGTACATAAAGATGTAGGTATCAAGTGGTAAATGCACTTACTATAATGTTCACCATCGAAGGTTTACTTACATTATTTATTAACGGTGTTAAACTACGACTCTACTTAGAGTTGCGGATTAAATTCCCAGGGCAAGTGTTATGTACTTATAACTAGCTTTTGCCCGCGGCTTCACGCGCGTGTAATTTAGTCTGTCACAGATCGTCATAAATTATAGCCTATGTGTTATTCTGGGTTATAAACAATAATATTGTAAAGTTTCATCAAAATCCGTTCAGTAGTTTTTGCGTGAAAGAGTAACAAAGACATCCAAACTTTCGCATTTATAATATTAGTAGGATAATGAATAAAGTATATCCATGAATATTTTTAAGTCATCTATATTATTATGAAAGGCTACTTGTGGCGTATTTATCCCGAATGTATGTCAGATTTCCAGTCACCATAGTACAAAATCTACATACTTAATTGTGAAATTAACTATGGAATTATATGTATTTTTTTTACCGATTTGAATCACATTTAAGCCGATAAAACACACCTTAATTTAGTTTCCTCGTTAAAAGTAACTAAGCACAATCGCCAGCTATTGTTAGAAACTAATCAAGTAAGTCTAGATTAGGAATCTAACAATAGACAGACCGTTTCGAATTTGGCTAACCAAAAAAATGGCAATTTAACTAAGTACCTGATTATGAGTAAGTACTAAGACGTATACCTACTGAGAAATCTAAAACACGTAAAAAACCGTTTTTTTTTGTTACTTATTTTCAGGACAGAATCTGTACTTTCTTTGAATCAAAATATTGTTGAATAGGCTAATTATTATTTTTTATTTTATCTTTATTAAAGAAACATACAGCCTATACTTGTACGCTTTGAAACTAACGGGTCAAAAGTGGCCCGGTCCTTTAAAAAGGCTTGCGTGGGGATACTTCGTCATCATCATCATCTCAGCCATAGGGCGTCCACTGCTGAACATAGGCCTCCCTCAATGCTTTCCATGCTGCCCGGTTGGTAGTGGGGATACTTACAAATTATTATTAAAAACTTTATTGCAGAATAAACATCTTACAAAAGGTGGTCATGCTAATGCGACTTTATTTCAATAATTTAAAATGTTACTGAGTTTATTGGTTATCCAAAAGTAAGGACAAATTCGCGGGCAAAAGCTAGTAAGTATCAATACTTATATCGGTCAAAGTCAGTTTTTTCGACAAATAACTTTAGGTACTCAAAGAAAAGCTTAATTAATGAAACTACTGCGAATAGCCCAAATAAAGCTTATCTACGTAAATATCTATGCAAGCGCTCCAAAACCGGTTTTCTAATGATAAATCTTAGATCAATAGTCTTTGCAGTTTTGCACATTTACTTTATGTAAAGTCCGGCGACTGTATACTGTATATTATAATTTTTGTCGCAAATATTGTATTTATCGTAATTATCTTCTTGTCGTGTCGACAACAAACCTACCCAAAACTCCGCCACAAGAGTTTGGCGTTGTCAGTAGCCTTCATTAAATCTACCTTTATCGCAATATGGTAGGTTTAGTTTAATGTGATTTTAGTAAAAACACGAATTGTTTCATTATTTGTTACTGTAGGTAGGATTGACCTATGAAAAGCCTTTTAAGGGAAAGTGAAATGTGGGGAAATAGATGGACTCCTGCATGGTGTAAAAAATCTAATTCAAATTGAACCATTAGTTTGTGATGTGTGTTTTCAGATGTTTTTTAAGGCCAGACAACAACAGACTATATTTTTGTAGCTTAAGTTGAATGTGCTAAACGTTGTTTGTCTCGACGAAACTGTTTTTATATTTGGCTGTGTTTTTATTATCATATAACTATGTTTTTATTTACACACACAGTTAAAATACTACTGGCATCTGGCATTAATATTAAATAATAAGATGCTGCAATACTGCAAAAAAGGGTGAATGTACCAATTATCGAGTGAGAACATTAATTATATTATTTATAAGGTCATTCATTATAATGCGCTTGATAAGAAGTTTTTAGCCCATGGTCTTTTTATATGACCAGCGTTCCTCAGAACACATTTCTTGCAAAATAGCTCCTATATCTACTACATAAAGTATTTATTTGTATATGCCAGTGTTAGATGTTTGTTCACATTTTTTTCTACATGATGCATCACCTAGCATCACCTCTGCCGTGGCAGAGGAATTTTTCTCGGTAAAAACCTATTTAGTGTGTCATAAAGGAAATAATCGATTGATTTATTTACTCATATTGGAAAAATCATGCGATCCAAGTTTAGTTAGGGTTGCAGGGTTGAGTCAACTAATTTTCCAAAATGGTTAACCCCTTCAGTGTCATAAGAATTACGGGTGACAGGACCTTACTCACCAGTAGCGCCAAAGTGAGTGAAATTTCGAAAGGGCTTCTTGCAAAATTAGCTTTAAATTGATTGCCAAAATTCGTATGTGTTGGAGTAAAAATAATTAAAAAAAAATAATTTGACTAGAAATTACTGGACAAAAGTAGGATTTCGTAGCTCTATATTCCCCTATTGTCGTTTAAAAAGGCTATTATTATCGTTCTTTACTAAAAAAATATATTTTTTAATTCTAAGAATATTCTTTAAGTAGTTCGTTATAATTTATGCTTACTAAAATTTTTTTATATCACAATATCGCATTGATATAGCCGCAGTAATGATAGATGGAAGGTTTTTGCAAATAAATAGATACATTTGCAATAGGCACACAGCGGTGACCTTTTTTTATTCAGTTTTGATATTTTTAACCGCATTTTGAATTTCTGATTGGATTTTATTGGAAATATAAAAAACCATAGTAATGTATCTACAACGACTTCCTACATATTTACATTGTTCGCTCGTTTGCGCATCCATCGAAGGCTGTACATATTTATTCGGATCAGTCTGTAATTTTATACACATAAGTATGCGTGTGGTCTTACAATTGTTCACAATGTAAACAAATAAACATGTTTATAAACACCAGGCATATTTTAGATTACAGATTAGATTTTGTGATTATATTTACGAACTTTTATTGTTTTGTTTATGGAAACAAAGCCTGAGTTGCTTATACTTTAATTCTGAAAAGAAATAAAAACCACTAAAACTTCATATAGGAAGTACCTACCTATTCGTACTTAATACACCGGGTTCTTATATCAAAGATTTTGTTTTAAAATTGAATGGACATTTTGTTCTTAATAAAAAAGATACAATTATGAATTAAAATAAAAAGATAATTACCTACTAATGATAGTTTCAAGAAGCAAGATATATAGGTTGTTATTAATTCACATAAAATGTCATTTTTGGAAATATTATTTTTTTATTATTCAGGAAATCAAAATTAACAAATAACTAATTGAAATAAATCTGCAGTTTGTAAAATAGGAAGTTATTAATTTGGTAATGAATCATATTTTATTGCATTTTTAATATTTCTGCATCATGATGCATGCAAAATTATATTGCGTCTTTTTCAAAAACAGATAACTTATTGACTTTTCAAAAATTTAAATTTAGAATCTAGATGACCTTCAGCTATAGATAGAATCTAGATTCTAAATGTAATTTGTTCTAAAGACGAATAAAAGTCGTCTACATCATCAACGTCTTGACATTCAAGTGCCTAAATGATGTTTTTAGACTGTTGATTCAAATTTATTGCACGTTGAGGATGCATGCCAGCTGTAGGTATTGTTCATTCATATGAAAAAGATAATTAATTTTCTTGTGCATCCATTATCTTTTTTGTATTAATTAATGATTTTGTGCATCATCTTACTTATTCATAAAGCTTTTGTTCTGATATATTTTTGATTAAGAGAATAAAGTCTGATTGTGAACAATAGGTAGGTTATCCGAAATCTGAATAAACAATTTTTCTTTCTTTCTTAAATCAAAAAAAAAGGTGGAGTGTGATTAGGTATTTTTAATAATAAAATATTTGTCTAAAAAATTATACCTTAATTGCTATGGAAATTAAAATAAGTAAACTTTGTTTTGTTTGTATTAGCAGTTGTCCATACATTATTAAAAAGGAATTTATTATTTAAAGTTAAAGTTGTTGCTATTAATTATTTTGTTTAAGAATTGTAGTGTGAAATTTATTAGCGCGCAAGAGCAAGTAGGCAGTCAGTCTTCCTTCAAAATCATTTGCAATATACTAATCTGAGTATTATTTAATTTTTAATAAATTATTTTTAAATATTTTCAAGGAAAAAATATATTTTAGCAAGCCTTAATTATTATTTTTTATATTTCCCTTTTAATTTAGGCGTAAAGATATTTTTTAGACTTTAATGCTAATTAATTTAATTCTACACTTTTTAAATTTACAAGACCCTTATTTTAAACCTAACCCTAATTAAAAAAAAGTTTGGTACTCACAGTATCTGTCAAAAAACCACCAAAAATCACACACTGTCACAAACTGTCAAAACGCGCGCCGAAAAACGATTGCACTCGCGTATTTTCCCGCGCACCGCAACAATATCTGACAATTGTTTTTTTAAACGCGATACGGGCAAAGCGCACTTCGTGTGCTGCCGGACAACGAACAATTTATATGGTCCTTGTAGAATCAGCGGTTTATATCGTCCTGGGGCAACGCGTGCCGCTCTCAACTTGCCGGTTGAGATTTATGTTTCTACTGCATTCGGATGGGTGCTAATCGGGATATGGGGGGACCTTCCGTAGGAACTGGCTGACTGAGAGCGGTGGCATTTAATTCGATCAGTCAAAACAATGCACAAAAATGTGATTCTGTGCTTATGTGCAGGTTGAAATAATGAAATAAAGGGTCTGAGATTCAAGGTCTTTTTAGGGACGAGTTTCATTAGAACATAGGATATAGCTTAGAGATTATTTTCTAATGCATTTTACATTCTCTCGATTTACATTTAAGTATAAAACTTGTGGCACACTACTTACCTACGCGAAGCGTTGCGATATTCTAAGCTGCTTTTCGGGGTTCTGACATTTTCAGCTGATGCGATAGAATCATGACACCCACTGACCACTGACTCAAAACGTCTGACACCAGGGTTAAACGCGGAAACACGATATTATAATACCTACTTCGCGCTACCGTGGTAAAGCAATAAAGTATTGAGAATTGGCTGCTTCAGACCTTCCTTTTAATTCCGGCAGAGTAATGCCCGTTTTCACCCACAATCCCTATTTTTAAGTGACCCCTGTGGTAACACATAACAGGAATTTTGTGTTCATAGGGGTCACTTGAAAATTAGGGATCGATGATGAAAACGGGCATAAGACACGACTATCTGCCAGCATGGGGAATGTACACGAAATCAAACTTAAGCCACTGGTAAGTAAACTGGAAATTGATGTGTTCCTGCAATGGAAACCTAATGATGATAATGATCCCAGAAAAAAATATTTTAAATCAGTTTATTTTAATCTGGTATTTTGTTACATGAAAACATGAATTTTTAATTTGTTTGGAGAGTCCAAACTAACTGCTAAACGGACAATCAATACAACTTAATTATTTTTTATAGCTTGGCCACTTAAGTGTGCGCGGTCCTAAAGATGTGCATACATTACAATGTCAACATTGCTACGTCATACATTGAGATCAATTTCCCGTTGAGCTGTCATAATACCTAGAATTGACGTAATTGATCCTAAAAGTTCATAATAATGTCAAAGAATGTCATATTGATCTTATGGTTTACTGCCACGGGGATATTTTGAACAACGTCATTATTTGCAAATAATAAAAAGTGAACGACCAATAATAATTATTGGAATTTTTGTGTTCTATTTATAATGTCAAATATGTCAAACATGGTTTTTCATTAGGATGTTTACCAATGTCCCCGCAGCCTAGTGGTTTGAGCTTTCGTCTAACAAGCGAAAAGTTTTGGGTTCTCTTAGGCAGATGTTTTTTTTTTCAATTGATGATTGTGATTTAGGTTTTAACACATGACTTTTACGACTAGCTTTTGTAGCTTCTAGTCTTTTAGTTAGGTATATTATTTATCAGACCAGCTCTACGATATGGCTGATCCCAGATTATAACATTGAAATTATTTGTA
The DNA here is from genome assembly GCF_963855985.1 of Ostrinia nubilalis. NCBI lineage: Eukaryota > Metazoa > Arthropoda > Insecta > Lepidoptera > Crambidae > Ostrinia > Ostrinia nubilalis. Next base: position 3,388,944 of record NC_087111.1, on the reverse strand, counting down.
TCCGACTGACTAGTTTTTCAGTTATTTTTAAAGGCTTGTTAGTGCGTATTTCGCACACAGTGGTTTTCAGGAAATGCTTTAAGCTATTGTCATAATTCTGGGTTTCTAAAAGTCATGACGAATGTAGGAAGCTGGTGGAAAAATCACTAATACCTATTGTTGGTAGGTATACATTGCAGTGTAGTTCTCCGAAATCATTATTTATTGACTTACGCACTTCTTTACTGAACTGTCACATACGGGACATTCCCCAACCTCATGAATACCTACTTTGAAAAAGCAAAAATGCAAGGAATTAGAAAATTTTATACACTTACTGACGCAAATGTAATATTTTATTTCGACAGATCTGTGTTTTGACATTTATTTTGGTTTGTATTAATACCTGCCGCAAACAGATGGAGAGAACTGGTTTTCGATAAGACGCTGCACTACTCGATGGATCGACGACCCCAAGAATATGCAGTTAGCTGGATGACATGGACCGATGATCAACCTTTGACCGTTTGTAGACATCCGTTTTTTTACCGGACAACGGACCGTCAAAAAACGGATATCCTTTGTTCGCTGTCAATTTTCTCGCCGGACCTATGTCCGATGCATGTGCACACGTTCATTATAAACCATACACCACCGCTAAATCCGGCGAAAAAATCGGGCCGTTGTCCGGTAAAAAAAAACGGATGTTTACAAGCGGCCTTTGGCTGAAACAAACGAACGAAGCGGGATGACAAAATAATCTAATAATGTTTTGTGGCACTCCTTAGCTTCCTTAGTTTAACTTTCCCTCAGGATAAACTTGACCCTCACTGGTTGGTTTTTTATTGGCGTTGTAGGTCCTGGCTACACAGGAGTTGCAGCTGTGGGAACGAGAGGATGATAGCATTTTCCCCCATTCGTGTGGTAGAGCTGTCATTCGTTCGTTCATTTCAGCCAAATGACGTCCACTGCCGGACAAAGGCCTCCCCCAAGGATTTCCATAACGACCGGTCCTGCGCTGCCTGCATCCAGGGTCTTCCCGCGACCTTCACCAGATCGTCGGTCCACCAAGTGGGAGGCCTGTCCACGCTACGTCTTCCAGCCCGTGGTCACCACCAGAGCTGTCATTACCTGAAATAAAATGCAATCTATTGCCATTGACTATTTTATGAATGGATCAAAATGTTAGCTTAGGACTTAATGAAATTTGGAGGAAAGGTAATTTAGCTAAAATAGAGAAACACGGGTCTCACCGTCTCAACGCGACATTTTTATATGAGTTACATACGAGTATGTACTCACGGCTTGGCGTTTCGGCTTGCTACAGCCAGGGTCACAAGCAGGCAAATTATTTACTATTTTACTTGAAATGGAACGTTGAAAGTTTAAAAGGTAATTTAGCTTTCACAAAAGCAAGACATAAATGAACTGTGACAGTTCCAAGTCCAGTTAAGTTACTATTATCGAAGTTGTTCTAAACGTGTGCATAAACTCAAGGTTCTAATGGACAAATTAATTTTCTAGAATCGAATCAAGAAAATTTAATGCGTGGTATTAACATTTTGAATGATAAATAGTGATTTTCATGTTCCTTAATGTATATTTTGGTAGTTATTTGGAGCAACTGCTATTAAATCAGTAGGTAGAATTGCCACAGGCTGTGTAATTTAAAGCCCTTAACTTTAAATCTTAAATTGACCTACATGTTTTTAAAATTGTATTGCACAATCTGAATATAACTCAAAGGTGACTGACTGACTGAGTGACTGACATAGTGATCTATCAACGCACAGCCCAAACCACTGGACGGATAGGGCTGTAGATGTTATGACGTAGGCATCCGCTAGAAACGGGATCCACGCGTACGAAGTTGCGGGCGGCCGCTAGTTACTAATAGTCCCGTTAACCCCTCATGGTAAAGCTAAATAGAGACGATTTAAATTTCACCCTGTATATGTCACCGGAAAATAACAAGACTCGTAAGTTGATCAATTTTCTAGGAAGTTGATCAACTCTCGGAAAATAACAAACGGCAATTGAAATGTACTATTTAACGCATCGAATTTTAGCTAATTGGTCAACTTACGGTACCTAGCCGTAATTTAATAATTAACTACACTCGCGAGCAAAAATATGGAATCACCCTATTTATTCCGAGCGATCATAAGAACTAAATGACTAATAGAAGATCAATAAAAATGGTACCATTTCAAAGGAGATATTATAAACTTAAAATTGATACCATAGATACATACAATACATAGTCATTCAGTTCTTAAGATCGCTTGGAATACAAAGGGGTGATTCCATACTTTTGCTCGTAAAATCATCCACAAATGGGCCAATCGTTGCCCAGTGTACTATTTGACGGTACACTATTATCCGTCACTTAATACACTTTTCTCTGATTGGTCGACAGCATTAATTATAAGCATTTAGCAAGTGTTTATTCATAGAGTTACAAACACTTAGATTATGTTGTTTTAATATTTACATTTTAGAGATAGGGATATTAAAGTTCGTCTATGCTATATAGTTAAATAAATGAAAAATGTTTAAAAAAATATATTGGAGCTCAGAATTTTATTATTGTAAGTTATATTAATAATAAGTAAGTTTGTTTATTTCTGCCACTACAGACTCCATTTCATTATCATAAATAAAATGACGCGTTATAATGAGAATTATTACCAGACAAAACAACAATTGCTAATTTTACTACTGTAAATAAAGAAAATAGATAGATTTGTTTACGTTTAAACCGGTAATGGCGGCGGCCGGGTGGCGGGGAGCGGTATAAAACCACGTGAGACTTTTAACCAATCAACGTGCACCTTGCCTTTGTCGGATGATTTAACGGCAAGACGCCGTAAATTAATCAACTTACTAAAATACATACGTTAAATAGTACATTTCAAATGCCGTTTATTATTTTCCGAGAGTTGATCAACTACCTAGAAAATTGATCAACTTACGAGTCTTGTTATTTTCCGGTGACATATACTCGTACATATAGCATGAGTTACGAGTGGGTTCACTGCAATAGTCCAGGGGCCCGATTAGAACCCGCGTTCCTCGGATCACGAGTCGGCCAGTCCGATACCTTCACCGTTAGACTATTGTCACCTTGGTTACTTTTGTGTTCCTTACTGTCATGTTAAGCTTAAGATTAAAAGTTCAAAAATATAACATAAACATAACAATGAACTAAAATCATGAAGTCTGTCTGTGTCGACTTCAAATTGATTATTTACAGACTAAAATCCTTGATGTAAATAAAAATAAAAGTAACGGTACGTTTAACCGCTCGACCATTGTGCAGGTGAAACCAGTAAGCTCATTGCTACTGCACTTAAGTTTCTTTGTATTTATTTTTATAGTACCAAATAAACATTTTTTCTTTCTTTCTTAGAAGAAGATGAAGATTGAAGATGCCAAAAGAAAACTGATAAGAAAGAACTAAAAATAAAAGTAATCAATATATGAGTAGTAGTCGTATAAGTGCTTTGGAACCTGTATTATGTTAGTTATTAAGATGTTTGGAATTATAAAAATATAGCTAAAGACCTGAAACCTATCGACTACAACTTCTAACATCCTAGAAACACATCTTCTCATCTCTTACCTACAACCGCAATCGAGTAAATGAGAAAATGACAAAGTATTGCTACTTACTACTTGATTTTTAGTTACACTAGATGTATGATTATCATCAAACTTTATGCAAGGTGTCTGAAGTACTCTGAAGCTACTGCACCTTCACCTATTATAGCTAGACTAAGGTTATTTTACAGTCCAACGAATTTGCCGTTTTTACATACCATCTGATCTCGGTTTAATTGTTTAACCTTAACATACAGTTAATATTTAACTAGGTATAGTTATTTTACTTAAACCTTGCGTTTTAAAAGCAACAATTTCGTTTTCAAATGACGTTTTATAAAGCGCATTTACGTTTTGTCTAGCTAGACTTAATCCTTTAAAACGCAGAGGGAATATAGTTCCCACCATATTTTGAACCTCATTTTATAACTGTTAAAGGGTTAAGACATATTGCAATAGGTATGAATACCTAATTAATTCTAGTACTTAATTAGTTGCTATTTAAATATAAAACACTGTCACCGCAATGTTTATTTTAAATTATGTGATCAGGAAAAACCGTACCGTACGTTTTTTTTATTATTTGTCTAAGTATGACTTTTAGCTCGGATTCTTAGACAGTGCTCAAAACTCGATTCAATCTTAAGCAAAGACTTAAAAGTTGATTAACCCAATGGTGTCGGTGTCGGGTTGGTCCGAACCGAAGAACGCAGGTTCGAAGTTCGAAACCCACTGTCGCCAGTCTATTGTGGTTAACCCACATGTAACACCTTTCAAAATTCATTCATACCATTACAGCCTTACTAAGGGCCAATATATTGATCCGTAGGGCTTCATCATCATCATCAACATCTCAACCATAGGACGTCCATTGATGAACATATGCCTCCCCCAATGCTTTCCATGCTGCCCGGTTGGTAGCGACCTGCGTCCAGCGCCTTCCTGCTACCTTTTTATGATATAATCCGTAGGGCTTAATCGCATAGTAAATATTTTACCATTATCAAAAAACTGGTCATAAGCCTTAGGATCAAACGATTTGACTTTGTTTTTTACATATAAGTAGTAATCAATAAAAAGGATACAAGGAAAAATTTACTAGAACGTCCTTTCGGCTATAATTTAGTAATTTTAGCCTGGGTTTAGCCCGTCGACTCTCATAAATCAAAGTAGATAATTAGGATTGTCCCACATCATAATACAGGTTTTTAGCTAATCAGCTCTTAGAGGAAAACCTAAGTAGGTTATCTTGGGCCTACCTGTGTTTCTAGACCAGTGGTTCTTAACCGGTGGTCCGCGGACCACTGGTGGTCCCTGGAAGCATTCCAAGTGGTCCACGAAGTGCACTTGCACACCTTGGTCCAAACCACTTTTAACTGATTTTTGCAGTCAAACTGGTTTTGACCGATTATGAGGTGGTCCCTGACAAGACAAAATTTGGTAAAATGGTCCCTCATGACTTAAAGGTTAAAAACCACTGTTCTAGACCATCAAGGGCCCTAGACAAGTGGCACATTTTCATCGATCCAAATATCGAAACCCTCACGGAATAGGTAAACTAACTATGTATACAAAACCTCCGAAAATCAAAACCTATACAAAACCTTCCGAAATTACAATTGTCACGTTTTCCACTTGATCGTCAGTCCACCGAGTGGGAGCCATGCCCTACGTTTTCCGATCCGTGGTCGCTACTCTAAAACTGATCTGCCCAAAAGATTTGTTATTGTCATCCCCTATTTTCATTTACAGATTATTCTTGCAACAAATAATTACTTTTATCCTTATCTATTATTTCTATATTTAACAGACAGACAGGATGCAAATAAGGCTATAAAGATATTCTTGGGATCATTTATTTAGGTAGACTAGCGGCCGCCCGCGACTTCATACGCGTGGACCCGTTTTACCCCCAGGGGTGAAGTTTCGAGTTTTATTAGGGTTTTCGCGGAAATTATTCGTACTTTTCTCGCTGTAAAAACCATCCTTGGACTTCAACGAACATAAAAAAAAAGAATTGGTAAAATTGGTCCAGGCGTTGTTGAGTTATGCGCTTACCAACACATTTTGCGATTCATTTTTACTTATATTAATTAAAGAAGCAACGACCATACCTCAAGCGAAACATTGTTGCACCTTATTTAGTTTGAATAAAATGCTATTTTGCAACATAATGTACCTAAGTATATTATAGTCTGATGAGACCTTGTCTTAAAAACTTGACAAAAACAAGATGCGATTAAACCGGCTGCATCGAGTCATTATGAAGTTATAAAAAACAGTGCACCAAAATATTTCCATTAAGGATTAAGAAAACATGTCGTTTCACACAACAATGACTGTCAAAATCATCACTACGATGTGTGAGTTTGTTTTATTTTATTTATTTAATCTTTAAAGCTGTATAAATTAACACATAAGGCATTCACTGTTTTAATTCACGGGCTAAACAGACAAAAAATGTTTGGAGGTCCTCCAAAGTCCTATATTGTGCTTCCAAAGTCCTATATTGTGCTTCCAAAGCATCTAACTAAAGTGTCTTCCGAACACGGACGCATATTTCTTTATGGGACACTAGCGGCCGCCCGCGACTTCGTATGCGTGGATCCCGTTTTACCCCCTTCGGGGTGGAGTTTCGTAAAATCCTTTCTTAGCGGATGCCTACGTCATAACATCTACCTGCATGCCAAATTTCAGCCCGATCCGTCTAGTGGTTTGGGTTGTGCGTTGATAGATCACTAGGTATATCAGTCGCCTTTGAGTTTTATATATTTAAGATATTTAGATTCAGGTTGATTCGAAGTACCTTTGTCCTAACCAAACTGTCGTACACACAAATCGAACCCAGAACCTTTGGTCTGGACCTACTGGTCCACGGAGCGTTGCTATAAAAGTACTTATATCTTTGAGTACTTATTTATAAGGCTCTAAACAGCTCTTTATACAGCTTTTAGATAAAATTAGGCCAATGCCACATACTGCTGGTAAACCCTTACAATATGGCCCGTACTCTTGTACAGTGACGTCAGCAGTCACGAAGTCCCTCAAATCTGTTCTAACGAGTATGATTGCGCACAACGGCGAACTTCCTCATTGCAACACAATTAGATGGCCACTAGAGGCCTCAGCAATTACCTAATTGACTTGCCGGACTAACGGACTATCAATTCATCCTATAGGTATGTTGTGAAGGAAATCTAATAAATTATGCTTGATCAAAAAACTGAAACGGGTTTATGACTGGAATACTGTTCTTTATCTTTTTATCGCGCTGAAATCAATATTTTACAGCTACTCGTAGGTGATAAGCGTAATTAGATGAGGGCTAGAGCTTAATAACAGGCTTTTTTTGTGCCCGCGGCTTCGCCTGCGTTAATTTCCGCCTGTCATAGAGTCGTTATAGCAAGCGTGTTCCCCGATATAAAACACTACGCAACTCCTAAAGTATTTACTTATCATAGCTTATACCTTTACTTGAGAATCGATTGATTCTTCAGAATTGAAAAGGACTAGGCAGATTGCTTACACACTTCTTATTCCCACTCTATCTATCAGATCTACAGATTGACTCCATTATACTGCCTGACGTGAAGGGCAAGTTAAAAATATTTGTTTTTTACTTTTTCAGTTCAACCAAAGAAGAACTATATGCCAGAGAGACTGCCAAAATAGCTTATTTTAATTAGGTAAAGTTATTTTTCTACATAACTCTATTATGTTAAATGTTTCGTGTTTCTAAGTAGATTGCGACAGTGTCGAAAATATAAGTTGACCTTCTGAAACAAAATGATCTGAATCTAGCCCCGAGACAAATTAACGGTAAATGTTTTTGTACAGACTTTTGAAAGGCTAACATTAAGTGGATAAAAATAGTCATATAGTATTTTTGATAGCCTTATGAGCTCTAATTAGTCACGTTTAATAAACACATGTAAAATATGAGGTTTCTGTCTCGGTCTGCCGGCAATAGCAAAACTTCAACCGCTATTGTGGTCTGGTAAGACCACCAACTTCAGCTTAGACCCAGATTCCCAGTAGGGGCAGTTTTTCTGTTCGTTTTGGTTGGTGGTAGGGCTTGCTATAAGTCCGCCTGGATAGCTACCACCATCTTACAGCAATATTGTACATTGTTGGGTTTCTGACAGTTGGAGGTAAGGTATCTTCTTAGTTCTTCTGTAGTTGAGGATTTCGGGTGAAGCTCGCTTCCACCTTCAGCCTGATCATCATTTTCCATCAGTTGAAATTAAAGCCAAGAGCTTCGTGGTTTATATAAAACTACTTAATTGCTAAAGTGATTAAATGAAGAAAGTAACTATCTCTTACTAGTAGACTTTATTTAGTCCTAACTTTATGTAGTTATACCCCCTTCATCTATCTTACGCGGTTTAGATTTTTTCATACAAATGTTTTTTACCGCTAACTCCCGTTCCCGTGGGAATTTTGCAATATCCTGTTGTAACTAAGCTTTAAGTTTACTAAGGTACCTGCATGCCAAATTTCAAGCGTCTAACTTAAGCGGTTTAGATTTTTCATACAAAAGGATTTTCCCGAACTCCCGTTCCCGTGGGAATTTCAAGAATTCCTTTCTTAGTGCACCTCTACGGTACCTAAGTTACGTCCCGTCCAAATTTCAAGTGCCTACGTTTAGCCGTTTAGGCTGTGCGTTGATAAGTCAGTCAGTTTCTCCTTTTATATATTTAATTTTAGATTCCGATTTCATTAGTTTCAGCCAAATGACGTCCACTACTGGAAAAAGGCCTCCCCCAGCGCACAATGGCCCAATCATGAGGCTAAGTGCGGTATTCGATTGCCCTGCAAAAGGCCTCCCTCAAGGATTTGTCCACTCCCCAAAGGTCACTGACTGACTGACTCATTCATCACGAGATCTCAGAAACTACAAGTCTCAAATTTTGCATGGGGTTCCTTTTAGAACGTAGGTGCTCATTAAGACGGGATTTTGCAGAGTTCAACCCCTAAGGGTGAAAAACGGGATCCGAGCGTACGAAGTCGCGAGCGGCCGTTAGTGTACAATAATTAGCTAAATTGATTGAAGGGCAGTCGAGTGGGGCTTTGATTACATTTGGGACCCCCCGGATCTCCGTAGTTATCCAGTTTAGACCAGCCGTACGATTAAGTGCTTGCAATTATGTCTACCTCTAGTCTGACCTCAATCAAATCTAGAACGTTCAAGTACTCTAAAATTATTAATTGAATAATTCATACATGTTCTTTATAACATCAATTATGTGTAGTTTATTAGTTATTTAATAAATTATTCTCTCTAAAACAAGCTTTTATTTACCTTCATCTGTCCCACGAGAAATAACTACATAATCATAACATGATATGATTTAATTTTACACTCCTTTTAATGTTAATTACAACATTTTATCGGTTACGACGACCCGTTCTAACTGAACCTACAATATTAATTTCTTGACTAAAGCCTTCGAGGCACACCATCTGCTTGAGTTTTTTTTTAATTTAGTAAGCAATAATAATTTCAGTGCGTTTCAGGAAAACTCATATTTTTAAGCTTTTTAGAAGCAGTGGTAGAGTTAATACTGGGACGTGTGAAAGTGTAAAAGCCTTTTGCAAAAAAAAAGAGTTTTATTAGTTTTGGTACGAAATAAAACGTCCTTAATTGCAGGACACATCATTTAGTTCATTGAGTTATAATGTACTACGTACTAGAGAAGACATGTCAACTAGACTGTTTCTGGCACGTAAATAGGTCCACGGACCGAAATCCAATTAGTATGTGCTCAGCGGTTGCTGTGACAACACGCTTGAGTGCAGTTTTGTTTTTTGAAATATGCCATCCTATAGACGAAAATACTTTTCAAATAACTCCAGATACCTACATATTAAGTAAAAATAAAGGAATGACTTTTTACCATTAAGTTGTACATTTATGCACTTTAAAACACTAATTTAATTTTAATTTGTTAATTACAAGGCGTCACCGCGGCGGCAGCCATTTTACGAAAATTTCAAAGAATAAAAATCGCAGACTTGACACTGACGCATAAATTAGTATACGAAAGGAAGGTTAAATACAGCAATAAAAAGATTTTTTTAAAGATTATAAGCACTTTGTATTGCACAAATTACTAATAGTCCCGTCCAGCCCCTTGTGTTAAGCTAAATAAGCTTGGGTTACGGGTGGGCTCACACAATAGTCGTGCGGCATCATGGATCAAACTTGTTTGAATCTCACTGCTGTTGTTCGTATGCGACTCGTTAGTTAGTAAATCACCCTAATTATTGACACCTAGCTCACGAGATAGGCTAAAATTATAATAATTGTACAGTGTGTCTGGTCACCAGTGTCCGACCCGTTAGGGCGCAGTAATATGATCAATTTAATCGACAAATCCAGTATTAAAAAATTACAGCTATTTTAATTTTTTTAGTTTCTGAGTCCGGATGGATTCATTTATTTACCAAATCTACCGATGTACAGGACCTATGAGTATAAAAGTGATTCGTTCGACAGCTGAAAAGTCTGAGTTCGTTGTCATCAAAAGCTTCCATTTAAATTTCTTAGAAACACTTGGTAAAAAAAATGATGCTTCTTTTTAGATTTTTCAATGTTACAAAAATCTAGAAAGTTTTACATTTTTAGATGCACTAAGTCATTACCTAAAAACTGATATACCTTGGCTTTAAATCAACTAGTCTAGGTGCTAGCTACACAGGAGATGCAGCGGTGAAAAGGAGAGGTGGGAATAGTCCCGTAACTTCTACCTCACAGCTATTATACGTGTACTCAACCACTGAGATAGTTAACAATAGAGACAATAAAATAACTGAAAGTTTCTGACTTTCAGTTATTTTATTGGTTCTGGAGTGAAGGCGTGGGTCATCCCTAGCTCTGTTCCTACCGTGACGAGTGGGAATTTTTCCAAAATCTCAAGATGGACTGACTGAAGATAGCAGGAAGACGCTGGGTGCAGGCCACTATCAACTGGGCGATGTAGAAATCATTAGAGGAGGCCTTTGTTCAGCAGTGGACGTCCAGTAGCTAAAATGATGATGACGATGTTTCCTTACAGTATCCAATTCAATAGGCAGAAACTAAACGTAAACGAAGTGTCGCCTCTGTAATGGTATCATTATCTATAACTCATAATATTTCGTGCGCTGTTGGATGACAGTTTTAAACTAGAGATGGGTAATTTTTTTATCGAATTAGAAAATACCAGTTAACGATTCTCAAGGCGATTATCGATTACATTAGATTTTAATCGGGAAGAAAAATAATTAATGGCTTAAGCATCAGTATGAAGCCCATACGCACTTGTAACACAAGTAACACGATTAGCCTCAGTCCCCTCAGTTGTGAATTCGGAATCGCCAGTTGTAATTTTAAAATCGCATCACAGAGTGAAGTAACTAACACCAAAAAACGGCAGAGCGAAGTGATTTCGAATGTTTCAACTGCTACGTTTTGTCACTTGTCTAGGAGGGCTAATTTTAGTCTAAGGGAGGGAAGCTTAGATTACATTACAGGAAATAAAAGAAAATAATGTAAGTAGCTGAACCTTTTTGCTATTGAGCACCATGAAAATTTAACACAATTTAGCCGATTTGTTCATTTTCACAATCGTTTCACAATGTCTATGATGAGGCGACCGCAGGAACGTCACTATTCGTGCAATCCTATCAATGAAGTACGACATTTTCTGGTGCAGATTTTATCGCCATAAATTATGAAACTTGATAGTCATGGATTTGACTGACAGCTGTCCGTCAAATTCCCGCCCCGCACCCCGCACTGTACATATTTTGTTCGCGATGTCTGTTCTATACGTAGTAATATTACTTCAATGATTTAGTTAGATCGAAATTGACGCAAGCAAAGCCGCAATCAATAACTAGTTCTTTTATTTAGGTTCTTTTGTTAACCTCATTTAGAGTAGGCGCACACCGTTGATTTTTCTTCGGCCGATAGTTTAGTCGGGCAGTTGATCAGTATGGGCATGTATGGGAGTGCGCACACTACGCCGATTCGATTTGGCCGATTCTTCATACAAATTAAAATCGGGCACAACTATCGGCCAACTAAGACTATGCGCACACCGTTGATTTTTAGTTACTACTCTAATAGATCGAAATTGATGCCGCAATCAATAACTAGGTAGTTCTTTGTATATTTACAAAAATGCAAAAACCTCATTTAGCCAAACTCCTTCACGCTAAACTTACTTTTCCTGCGTCACTTGACGTCACTGCCACCGACGCCGTCACCATGGCAACCGCATAACTTACCGCTCCCGTAGTTTTTTACATTATTTTGCTTTACATTTCGTTTGTTGTTTTTGTGTTTTATAGAGTGTAGTGAGGATGGACCCGGATGAGGATGAGCCCTTCGGGGGGGCCCTAAACATAGGGTCAGAGACCACCGAAGCTGAAAGGGAGTTTGAAAAGGTACGCAATGAAAACCTACGAAATACCACCTTTTATCTTGCACTTAACGTTATCAGATTAAAACATAAACTTAGAATTAACTTTCTGGGACACACCTACAGCTATAAACTACCAGCTCGCACTATCATTTGTAAAATTTACGTCTGACAGATGACTAACCCATAATTACATAGTATCGGACCTTATCCACAAGGCAATAAGGCCTACCAAAATACTAATCAGCACTCTTCACTCTTACAAAGAAATTCCATTTGCAAGTAGTGGGGTAGTTAAGAGTCCTTGAAACTTGAAACTTCTGTTACTGGCCATCCAGTTTTAGGCTACGGATCCACCAAAGAAAATGCGTAGAGCCAGCCAAGGATGGTATAGAAAATCTACCAATATAATTAAACCGGTTATAAATATGAGCACTAATAGGTCTACAATACACTAGATAACTAGTGAAAAGGGCACTATTGATGATGAAAGACTTCAACATACTTGCGCAGTTAAATAGATTCTTCATAAAAGTGCATTTTTTCAGGTTCTCGAACAAATGAGAGAAGCCGAAGGCCTGAAGTTGTATGCCGACGTGTATACCAAGCTGTACGACTCGTACTACAAGCTGAAGGGCGAGAACATCGCCCATACACAGCAGATAGAGTCGCTCGACGTAAGTATTAAATGAATTCGCTATCAGCTGGAAATATTGCTAAAATGCCAATAAATATTGGTACTAAATTGAATTAAGATTCTTCATTTTCAACCGACTTCAAAAAAGGAGGAGGTTCTCAATTCGACCCGTATGTTTTTTTTTTCTATGTTTGTTACGCGATAACTCCTCCAATTATGAACTGATTTGAACAAATCTTTTCTTTTCGGCGTATAGGTAATACCTCAAGGATGGTCCCATTTAAATTTAATAATAAAAAAAACAACCCCCAAGGGTGGAAAATTGGGGATGAACTTTTTTATACGCAATATCTCCGCCGATTATAAACCAATTTGAACGATTATTTTTTTGCTGAATAGGTATTATCAAAAGGGTGGTCTCATGCGAATTTGAAGAAAAACTGGTCATGGTAGGTACAACTCCTTAATGCTTAGGAGTTGTAGGATAATCCTTTAAATATTATAAGTACAAATAGACCAACAGTTGTATTCTTTCATGTTTTTAAGGTGGGCTGACGGTTTAAGGTCTATTTAGGTTTCCTATATGGTAACCTGTATTTTGTAGGGAATATTATTTTACACTAGACATGAAGAATATGGTCTCAATGTACTGCCTACCTTCAGTGGTAACATCAAGGTAATAATTAGTTAACTAAAAAGCAAGAAATAAGTAAAATTTTATAAAAAAAAAACCGACCCCAAAAAACCTACACTAAAAAGTAGAAAAATAATTACTAATTACCTACTTATTTATTAGGACGAATTATTAATATTTATGTAGGTATACCATGATTGATACTTTTGGAGTCGGTGCAGGCAAACTTTACATGTTTCATAATCTTGGCACCTATACCTACATAAATATTAATAACTAGCTGACCCGGCGAACTTCGTACCGCCTTAGCGTAGAGATTTTCTTTATATTTTTTTCCGTAAAAACCTTGTACAGAGTATTAGAAAACTACAAAAAAAAAATCAGCCAAATCGGTCAAGCCGTCTTCATGTTATGTCGTGACAACGGAAAACGGGTTTCATTTTTATATATATAGAAGATAGAAGATTCGTCCTAATAAATAAGTAGGTAATTAGTAATTATTTTTCTACTTTTTAGTGTAGGTTTTTTGGAGTCGGTTTTATTTTTTTCAATATTATGAATACGATTTCTAAAGTGCGCAATAACACTGCTGTATTTTAAGTAAAGCGCGATCATAGACCAATGACAGGTCGCGTGGACTGTTACATGGGTCGCGCGACCTGTCATTGGCCTATGATCGCGCCGGCGATGGCGATCTGCACGCGTTAGTGTGGTTGAAGCATAAATCATCGCAGACCATAACTAAGGAAAGCTACACACGTCAGATGGTTTGACTGATAAAGATCAAATGATGGATGGAAACCTAGTGCGCATGGCTTCTCGGAAATAACAAACTATTATGTTCCTAGTAGTCATTAAGATGACATATTCATCATCAACTACGCTGCTTCTTGCCTTCATTCCGCCCTATGCCAATCATTATCGCTAAGAGCTTGTATGACACGATATCCATCGATCAACAAGATAAACGAGACTGGCTGCCGAGCTAGGATCCGCGTTGTGATAAAATCTTACCGATGACTTTAGACGAAAAGTGTAGAACTATCGCGTAAAATTGATAAAATGACGCGATAAAAGTTTATCGACCTACAGGACTACAAGATGACCTTTCCGCTTAACTGAAGAAAGAAGGTATAAGTCAAAAATGAGCATAATGCGTAGGTACAAACGTGGGAACATCCACTTAGTTAATAACTTACCTATATTTATTTTATACAATTTTCCTGCATCCATATTTTTCTCTCCGAAGTTGATTCGCTACCACAAAATCCCAGCGACCACTTTGACCAATTTCCTCATTTCTAATTCAGATGTCTTATTAAACCCCGGTTATTATTATTAACTTACATTTAGGTAGTTATCTTTAATCGCATTTACAAGGGCAGGTTTAAGTGAGAGATGCAACCAGATAACGGACACATAAGTACAAAATAATTATTATATTCATTTACTATAATGCTGATTGCGCAAAACCATACCTTAGTACGGATTTCCTGAACCCCTACGAGGTTCCTCATTCAACTGGGATTTTATTATGTAATTTACTAGCTTTGCTCACGGCTTCGCCCGCGTAAAATTTTGTCGATCACAGTTAATTTTTTCGCGCGCGTCTCTATTTCAAAAATCTGCTTAAAAATATTCTATGACCTTTTCCGGGGCTCAAAATAACTCTATTTTATCTAATTTCATCAAAATCGGTTCAATGGTTTAAGCGTGAAAGCGCAACAGAGTTACTTTTGCATTTAAGAAAAATAGTAGGGATTAATTTATTTATTAAGGAAAAGTACGGCAGCATTTCACCTAGAGTTTGTTGTTTTCTTTCTCTCATAATACTTACTTTATTTTTGTATACAACAATAGCTCCGAAAATAGATTGTCCTATTGTTTGATATTGTTAATTGGCTCTACCTTGATTCAGAACAATAGCCAATGTCGTAGACCTTAACTGGATTTCCACATTCCAACCTCAATTATTAAAATTCAACAACATTGTAGTAAACACGGGATTCGATAAGAAAAAATTGAGAACATCCTAGATCGTTTTAGCAAACTAGACCTAGCCCTTACCTTAGTTATATCACTGCGAAACTAGGAAAGTACGAAAAAAGCTTAAAAAACCGTGTCAATGTTGTCGCATGAAAATCCAAAAATGAATTGTTTTTTAAACTTTTGTTGCTAAAAATACAAAAATGTTGAAATAAATCAGATTCACTGCACCTTTGACTAAGACACCTTTGACCAGTTATACGAGAGATTACCATTAGGTGACCTAGAAGCTTTTTTGCCCCTTTTAATAAAGAAAAGAATCCCAAAGCTTTCGACATAGAAGAAAGGCCCTACTGAATGTTTTCCACCATTACTGTTACTGAAAAACTGGCCTTTTAATTAAAAAGTATTTTAGAAAATCAGCTTATTGTTTACAGCTGTTAAGTCTCAATTAAATTATCATTTCCTTTTTCCTGCGATCTAGATTGGCACTCGTTGTCCTTTAGGTTTCAGTAATTATGAAGTTGTTAACAAATAAACTGGTCAAACATTTTGAATTATAAATTTACCTGCACTTTATTCGATACAGATAGTGATAAGCATTATAAAAACTGTAGTTTTGCATCAAATCGCTCTGAAAACACAAATCGTTGAAATTTCTGTAAAATGGCATTTGCTTCGATCCTCGGCCCTCGCAAAATAACAAATGATAGCTTTATTAGAAAAATTTTGAAATAGGAAAAACGTTAACTGTGATCACCTCACAGTCCAGTTGGTGCAATGAAAGACCTCGGTCTTAAATGATTTCAAGTTCGATTACTGTTCGGAGAAATTCGTACCAAAAATTTTAATTTTACTTCCTACTAAATATGCTAGGAAATAACTTAAACTTATTTATGGTCTAGTAGGTAGTTCCTATTTTACTGTGTCAGTTAAATAAATTATACGTATTATTCCCGTACTATTAATAATGAAACAATGTAACAAGATAATTATGGATTGCAATATCAATGAGGTATCAAGAGATTACATGCGAATAGGCGGAAATTGACAAACAACTTGTTACAAAACACATTGCTGGATGATTAACAAGAAATACAGCCTTTTAGCAAACCCTCCGCTTACCTAAAGGTGAGCACAGACTAGAGAGCATTTACTTGTAACAGAACAAAGAGGCACTCTATGATATTTTCTAGCTAGTGTATCACTCTTTCACGAACCAAACGTCGTACATTTTACCGGTATTGTACCATTCGTAAGAACGTTAAATTACATAGAAATGATCGAGAAAAATGCTCTAGTCTATAGTCACCCTTATAGAAAATTATTAAAAAACAACAAATTAACTATCATTTATTTATTGACTAATTTAAAAGAACTCAATATTAAATCAATAGATATTGATCCTTATAAGTACAGTGTTTTTGTAGTCTTTTTGTTATCGTCATTCATGACGTCATCATTTTGCAACAAATAAAAGTTCTCTTATATCTGAAACTAATAAAATAAGCCAAAGAAAGTGGCGTAGTAGAGAAGTTAGGACGAGATTTTCTCTTCTGGACCCTGTATCTTCCATGGATTTTCATGGATTGAATGAAATCCATGGGGGAGGCCTTTGTCCAGCCTCGTTTGGACGTCATTTGGCTTAAACGAATGAACGAACTCATTCTACATAAATAATTCAAAATGATGTTTCAAAAATATTTCCTTTATGATTTTTAGCACAGACTGAAGCGTTTCGATGAGACGGTCAACGAATATCTGGCTGAAATATCCGACTCCCACAAAACCATCGAGAAATTGCGAGCTGACATCGGTAAGATACAATTACTATCTAAAACAACAAATTACAAAACAAGTTCTATTTATAAAACCTTATCTTTCTTTCTTTCAAATGTTTATTTCGTTTGATTTTAATAAAAACCCCGGTCTTTCATTACGCATTCATATGAATACGTTATGATTTCAAATGTAAAGTCTGAAAATTCGGGATTATTGCCTTTCTTTGATAAAGGAAAATTAGTCTTTTATTAAGTTAAAATTAATTAAATTAAGACAGTAAAATATGTACTTAACTATAAATCTGGTACATACTCAGTTTTTTTGTTTTTTTTTTTGGGACGGGGGTAATAGCGATGTGTTTTTTGGAAAATTCGTAGAGCTACTTTACAACAAACACTGCGATATTGTTACGTGTTATTTGTAAAGTAAACCATCCAAGTTTTGAATCATTATGAATTTATCCAGCCAGTATTATTTATTATGTTACCAACTATGGGACTTGTTTTCCAAAATTTAATTTAATTTTTTAATATGAATTATTCCCCCAGACGAGGCCCGCGCCTTGGCCGACGCCATGCATGCGCGAGAGTTGACCAGCGTGGAGAGCCTGGAGACCATGAAGAAGACCGTCACCCGCCTGGAGAAGGAGCTGGACGCTAGGAAGAGAGCAGGCGATGATGACGCGTAAGGGTGAACCAGAATTATTAGGAATCAATCAATAAATCATTCATTGTGTCAGTTATAGGTAATACAGTAACAGATCTACCTGTGAAAGGGTGAACCAGTTTCACCCACCTCTCGTTCCCACCGCTGCAATTCCTCAATCAATAAATCATTCATCGTGTCTAGGTAATACAGTAACAGATCTATCTGTGAAAGGGTGAACCTGGATTATTCCCACCTCTCGTTCCCTCCGCCGTAACTCCTGTGTGACCAGGATCTACCCTGTGAAAGGGAGAACAAGGACTATTCCCTCCCACATCCCCTTCCCACCGCTGCAATTCCTGTGTGGCCAGGATCTACCCGTGAAATCACCCTTTCACTGGGATTATTCCCACCTCTCGTTCCCACCGCTGCAACTCCTGTGTAACCAGGATCTACCCGTGAAAGAGTGAACCAAGACTATTCCTACCTCTCGTTTCCACCGCCACAACTCCTGTGTGGCCAGGATCTACCCGTGAAAGGGTGAAACAGTTCCGCCCACCTCTCGTTCCCAATTGCGGCAACTTCTGTGTAGCCAGGATCTACCGCTTGACTGCCAGTTAGAACACAACCAGTGAATGCTCGATCCTCTTGCCGTACCCATTCTAGGTAGCATTACCACCTCCTTATAATTACAGAAAAGGAACCAATTTACCTACTAGGTACTTCATTATCCAATAACGAATTCCAAATTAGGTAGTATTTTAAAGTAACCTTGCTGCTATACAATTTATTATATTACGTTGCAATGCTCTAACCTTTGATGTCATTGCAATTATTCATGGCAGCTTCTTGCGATGCCTTAATTATTGCAGCTGCTTTTGTTTATATTTTTTTGGAAGCCGTAGTAGGTACGAGAAAAATCTAGTGCATAAAAACTTGTACATACTGGAGTACTAATATCTGAAGAAAAGATAATAGCGATAAATAATTTAACTCTACGAGCATCCGTCTAATCCGTCGAAAATTTTTTTATAATAAAAAACACGACGTAATCAACCATTGGTTTTATTGATAATCCAGTGAAAAATTCAAATATACAGGAGTTACAGCTCTATAATGACAGTTTGTGACAATTTATGTTAATTATAACACATTATTTAAACATAAGAGAAAGGAGAAAATTAAAGCAAAAAGTTAGCAAAGTTTTTTTGATTTTGACTCAATGTCTTGATAATTTTAACCTTGAAAATCCCTTTGAAATAAGTAATCCTCATCAAACAACATTTGTGTCCAGGGGTGCGACATCAGCAGTGAAAGAAAAGGAGAAATTCGAGAAAGAGAAGGCTAGACTCCAGGGTGAACTGGACGGGGTGAAGCTGCGGCTCACCAACGCTCTGGGGTACGTCGAGGAGTTGGAGCAAAGGAACACTGTGGGAGACGAGACCATCGCCAAGTTAGAGGAACAGCTGGAGGTAAAGCCCGGTCCGTGAGCACGTAAAATTTTGCGCTCGCACACTCGCGACAGCAATATTAAATTACGCTCGAGCGATAAGGATGGGTAGCTAGGGGTCATTGGACAAAATTCTACGTGCTCACGGACCAGACTAGAGCATAAATCAACTGCCACTGAGGGAACTGAACCTTTGACTTGTTTTATTTTCTTCAGTAACCATTCAATGTAGCTGTTGTGTTAAAAATGCCACTTGAAAATGTGTCAGGGTTATCTATTTCTTTGTAGCTCATTCATAAAAGAGGCACAAGCGAAAGATCATCATGAAAAGTCCCACCTAATCCAGTCATTTTCATAAATGAAAAATCATTGTCATATTTTGTGACAATAGTATTATCACAATCGTATTTACTACCACTGCACAGATGAAGTTACCTGCTTCTTCTAGCCTTGTATAAGTTCCATAAACTTCTGGACGGAAAACTACTAGATGAATCAAAAACATCATTACAAAGCCGTCTTAGCGCAAACTCATAAAAAGTTTAACAAAAGCATAGAACCTTCTCAAATAAGTTACACACACACATTTTGGTCATTCATCGTTTTTTTGAAATAAGTTGTAGTTATGTATTTGCCGAAATGTCATTTAGGTACCTACTGAGGTTTTCTATTAATTTAGGAAGCCGACAACAATGCAGTCCGTCAGAACCGTCTGGTCGACCACCTCAAGGGTGAGAGCGCCACCCTGAAATCCGAGGTGGAAAACAGGGGGATAACCATCGGGAACCTCAATGACAAGGTAAGTATGTCTATCTTTTTCATCGCCAGCCTTTAACGGGCATAGAGAAAAATATCTTTCATCGGTTTTAAGCCTTCTCACTATAGTTGGTATCAATTTGCCTCTACCAGGCTTAAAAAGACACATCTCGAGAAAAGGATTAAAAAATGCCCATCTACTTATATGATAGAGGGTTATGAAATTTTGTATAAAAGCTGTCAAGAATTACATTTTGGTGGATATCTAGACTACAGCAGTAAAAAAATCCTCCAAATAGTTTCAGAGTAACTCTGAAATTATTATCAGTGGAACGATTTTTTTTTGTAATCGCCAATTGAAATTATATTCTAGGCCTTTTTAAACCTACATTGCGAAATGAATTGCTCTAGAAAACAAGAAGCAAATAAATTCGCACCTGGAATGTGTAATTTTAGTGATCGAAATTAGTTGGTAATTCTTACTTCAAATCCCGAAATAAAAACAATTCTCACTAATATTAATAAAAATCTTACTACAGCTAACAAAAGCCGAGAAAACCATCGACCGCCGCGACAGACAGCTCAAAGACATGACGAACAAGCTGGAGACGGCCCGAGCTGAAGAAGAAGCGGCGTTGGCCAAGGCAGCCCAGTTCAGGGAGACACTGGAGTTGACCAACATTAACTTTGAGAAGACCAAGCAAGCGCTGCACAATACTACTAAGGAGTTGAAGGTAAAATAATTTTCAGCTTAGCGAAACTCTAGCAGCTTCATTGAGACTCGCGGTTTCGACGTCGTGTTCTTGAAAATATAAGGCTTATGAATCAAAATTCTGCTATGTACAAAGTCAAATTCAGGACATAAAATAAACGGAAGCTAAATTGAACCATTAATTAACATTCCGTGACACTTTAATAAGGTAGGTAACTTTATGATGGGTACGACGAACATAATTATTATTTTCCGTAGCGTTAATTTTCTAACTGCTTCTTCTCAGATCGGATAATTTGAAACAAGTACGAGTAATTAAGTAACGAGACTAATCCTATCTCCTGTCCCCACTACTAAAACTCCCGTAAGCCAGGATTACAATTTGGCAGCCAATATTTTCTATGTTAGGTAGGGGGCCACGACTTAAGTATTATACTCGTACAATGAGGGTTTTAGCGAATGAAAGATCCGCTAGATGGCGGGACGTGGATGTGGGGTCTGACTGCTGCGTGATTGGTGGATTTTGACATATCTGTCAATGTCATGTCAAAAATAACCAATCATGCAGCATTTGGACCTTTCGTCTACGTATTGCCATCTGGCGGATTTTTCATCCGCGAAAACCCTCATTATCACCGTCTTAAACTGAACCACTTACCCGTTATAGAACATGATCGACGACGGCAACCGGCTGCGCAACGAAGTCAGCAAGTTGACCAAGCAGGCTGTGCAGCAGATGAAGAAGTACACCCTGCTAGAACAGAACAAGGCTGCTGTGGAATCTGAACGGTATGAATCTGAAAATTATAGGGCTGAAGTAAGATCTTGTTGAACTTATTCAGTTACTTACATCATTATCATTTCAGCCACAGGACGTCCACTGCTGGATATAGGCCTCCCCCAATGATTTCCAATAGCGGCTTGCATCCAGCGCCTTCTGCTACCTTTATGAGGTCGTCGGTCCCCTTGTGGTTGGAAGTCCCACACTGCGCTTTCAATTTCACAATCGGAACTCCACTCGATTTTCTTAAATTAGTATGATATGTAGATTGTTATCCTTCCATTAGCGAAGGTCCCGGAATGCACCTGGATGCGGGCATTATGGGACCTTTCGTTATGAAAACTTTAGGGAAGGCCTTTGTGCAGTGGACATCCTTTGAGACGAACGGAACGTTCTTCTGGAATTTCTATAAATAAATAATCTAATGTCTTCATTCAGTGAACGCCTCCGCCAGCAAGTAAGCGTGATGGAGCGCGAAATTATGCTGGGCAAGAAGCAGGCCGAAGCCGACCGCAGGGAGATTGAGAACCTCAACCGGGAGAAAGACATCTTGAATAAGAACATGCAGAAGATTCAGAGTGAGTTAAGTCACTAAGGGCTATCGTTTTTATACTTACAACCCGGTCGAGTTAACTGTGCACCTGGCGGCTTTGACGTCACATTGACGCTCTGGTATGAAAAGGGCGAACGCGGGGAGGTGTGCGAGTAAGTGGGAGGGAGAGTCGCATTCCAGTGAGGTGAGTTAGCTAGATCGGGTTGTAACGATTGTCACCAGTGGCGATTGGCATGACCCTGCTCTTTCGTAGCGCCATCCTGGTGTGTGCAAATACGATAGTCTTCCTACCACTTCAGCGCTCAGCAGTTGGCCACTGTGTTCGCCACTAACAAGTGACAGTGACCTTACTCTACGGTAGCCAACTGGTGAGCGCTAAAATAATACCCTCATTGCTCGTGGCTCTAACGAAAGCAGACTAAAGCAAGACTATCAAGGTTTTTGTCTAACATTGGACGTCTTTTGGTTGAAACATCATCATCATCATCATCATTTCAGCCACAGGACGTCCACTGCTGAACATAGGCCTCCCCCAATGACTTCCACATCGCACGGTTGGTAGCGGCCTGCATCCAGCGCCTTCCCGCTACCTTTATCAGGTCGTCGGTCCACCTTGTGGGTGAACATGAATATATGGAAAATTCATACCTGCATTCTCTTGTCCCCAGATGAAGCCCTGGAGAACCTGCAGATGCTGCACCTAGCTGAACAGCGTCGCAAGCAAATGGAGCACGAGCTCGAGATGAGCGCCGGCCAGATCAACAAGCAGCGGCTCATCATCCGGCAGCTGGAGAAGGATAAGGACAGGTACACTTGCACACCAGTTATGGTTAAACTAATAACCCAGTATATTGATAGTACCGCCCTCCTGTCAATGTCATAGCTGGGACGGTTGAGTGTTGGACTGTACTTGCACTTGCCGTCGACAAGCATGCACGCTACTGTTACCTTTATGGTGCGTCCAGACTGGGCGAACGGGCTCGCGCGGCAAACACGACATCCTGCTCACTCAAGAGCAGGGTGAGCAGGATGACCAGTGTGTCGCGCGAGCCCGTTCGCCCAGTCTGGACGCACCATTAAAGGGATGTGTATCGCCATTCGCCACCTTTACTCCTCAATTCCTCATCAGCTTGCCTTGAACTAAAACAAAAAAACAACAAAAGAAATACATAATCGGTTATTGCTAGAAACGACACAAGTTTCGTTTAGCAATATAAGTATTGTTGCAGTACTTAAGTTAAAAACGTTAAGCAAGGAAGCTACCACAATTAATTCACAATTTGTTTTATTTTATTTACAGCTGCGTAAACTACCGACTTTAAACACATACCTAAGAAGTATCTTTCTTTTTCAGAATGCTAGAAGAAACAATAGCATTAAACGAGAAAATTGACGAAATATCAGGTAGATAAGTACGATTATCCTTTTATTCATAAGGCACGGATCCTCTATAGCAGGCTTGGCAGACTTTCCGGTAGCGTTGACCACAACATTTTTTGAGGGCTGGATTCGCGCCTGTCATACATACTCGCTCTACATTTTATATCATTTTAGACCTGTCGCGCTTCTCACAACTAATGTGAAAGCGGTCTTTTATATTCTTACCTATCCTTTTATTCTTCTAGAGGAGGTTCGTCTCCGCACGGCTGATATCCTGGACCTGAAGAAGGCTCTTCGCGAAGAGACTATCAAGAGCCGCAAGCTGTCGGTCGCGCTGGACGCCACGCGAGCCGAGAGGAATATGCTGCACAAGAACTATACTGAGGCACTGGATGAGATACAGGACTTGAAGCAGAAACTCAAGGTTTGTACACTAGAAGGAGAGAGTTTAAGGATTGATCAAATTCTACTAAATATAATTTTACTAAGTTTCTCTTTCTGAAAGTTCAAGGTCTTTGGATTACTCAAATAAAGCCGACGAATTTGCAGCATTTATTTGTGCAGGTGTACATTGTGGATTCCATTTTCCTCGAGAATTTTAAAGGCCATAATAAAGTTGCTGACTTTAATTTTCGCTTCTTATGTAATAAAAATTCGCGGTAACTAACGACAGACAGACAGTCTCGAAAAAACCAAGGCTAGATCGTTGTGGTTCTGGCGATGCCGCCCACACTTCTCCCGTGCGTAGAAATGTTAGCTTCCCAAAATGATCTTTGCTTCTGCAATTTATCTAGAAAACTTTATCTTTATTCTTTAAGATCATTATTGTAAAAATATAACCAGTACTTATTGCCATTCTTTATCATCAGATGCTAGCGTACCAAATCGAGCAGCTAAAAGAAGACATCAGCGGCAAGGAGTCCGGGCTGAAGTCGTGCGAAGGCACGCTCGCCAAGTGCAACAAGAAGAACGAACAACTCCGCAGCGAAGTGCAGGCGGGACTGACCAAGCTGTCCGATGCGAGGGCGGACATTGCTGCCTTGAAGCAGGAGGAGGCGAGGCTTAACAGGATCGTTATGGTACGTTCTTTTGGCAGGGAAAGTCTCACATAAACCATTAGCCGTCCCCGCGCCATCGCGCCAGGCGGATATGCCGTTTCCACAGAAAAAAGGGTTCTCCTCTTACATTGTGCAGAATAGTATGACTTACCCTGACATCTTGTCATATCTTGATTAGACCAACTGTAATGCGTTATCGACTAATGAATCTGAACTCCATCTGTGTAATCCCCTGAAAATACAACAAGATCTGTATTTCCATAAAGCCTCTAGATTCCCCCGCGATTCACGGGAGTCACGTCGCGAATTGCGCCGCGAAACATGGCAAAAACTTTTTCAGTTCCACATTTACCGTTATTCGCTTCAATTTCACATTATACTCGTAGTTGCGCGTACCCTTTATCATCGACAATTTTCGGGACTGAGGCGTAGGCACGAACGCGATGCGAATTCAGTGCCGCACGAATCGCCCAGGAATGTGGAGAGGCCTTTAGAAGCACCCGCTCTTCTATTTTTTGATCAAGTTCCTAGTTAATTCCAAGTTTAGCGTAATTATAACAAAAGTTACTTTCCCTCATAGGAAGGCGACACAGCCCGCGCCAAGCTGATGAAGGAGTTAGAAGGTCTGATGAACGAGCGCGACGTGGTTGGCGCGCAACTCGTGCGCAGGAACGACGAGATTTCGCTGCTGTATGAGAAGATACGCATACTGGAGGTCACCTTACACAGAGGTAATGAAAATCTTCCAGAAAATAACTTGGATGCTAGTGGATTAATGTCGATTTGCCACAAAGTCAATTCGACACGACAAAAAGCATGTGTAAATTCGTCACACGGTTAATGTTATTTTGTAGCAAATTATTTTGAAGATAGGTACTGCCAAATGTTTATGAAAAATTTTCATCGCGAAAATGGTCGACAAATAAAAAGGATTTGGCTAAGTACTTTGATTATTGCTGACAGCTTGATAGCAGTGGCAGCATGTCTATTGAGAGTTCTACACGAAGTACATTACTATTCTGTGATTCAATGCAGATCAACGCCTATAACAATACTTAAGACAAATTTTGCCGAAATAGAGATGTTATGGAAAATTATCTACTATAGACCTATAGATCTAGATAGGATATAAGAGCATTTAGTAACACACAACACACATGAGTAATTAGAGTAATTAGCAAACCATATTGTAATATTATAATTATTGCAACGTGGGAACACCTGTGTGGGTTGTAAATAGTGACGCTAGTGTCAGTTTTATTGTGATTGTGACGCAATAGACGTGATGCGGTGACAAACTTTTTACCTGACAACTCATGGCTACCTGAAAGCAGTCAGTGATTTCCTGATCACTGCTATATACAGTCAGCGTTAAGTAGTTCGTCACACCCAAAGTGGCCAAAAATTTGACAACACAACCTTATTCCATTGGTGATAAAGACGTGTTACGAACTTTTTGGCTACTTTGGGTGTCACGAACTATTTGACGCTGACTGCACAAGTGGAATATTCCTTAGACTAGGCGCAGACCACCGATTTTTAGCTGGCCGATTTGTGCCCGATTTTAAATTGTATGAAGAATCGGCCAAATCAAACGGCGTAGTGTGCGCACTTTCATACATGCCCATACTGATCAACTGCGAAAAATCGATGGTCTGCGCCTAGGCTTATTCTGTCGATTCTGATTTACTATTCTTTATTTTAGGGGAGCGTCAATACGAACAAAGAGTTGAAGACATTCGTTTGCTGAGACTGGAGATTATCCGACTTCGTAAGGAAAAGAACTTGCTCTCAAAAGGCATTGAGAACATGACCGATTTGAGGCTTGAGGTAAAGTATCCTCATTAAATCATTAGGTAAAAGCCACACGTATAATTTGTATGAATTGATTTGTTATAAGTACTATAATTTCAATAATTTAATTTACTGATTGTATTCATTGCTGCACGTAGTTGTCATAATAACTGTGCGTGTGGTGGTTAGTATATTTGATTGTATGCGCCGTTAGCTAATATGCAACATTGATATTTGCATTTAATTCCTTTTGCTATGTTCTTTAAGTCGGTCATCGTATCCTATGAATTTATCAATAGTAGGTATATAGAGTTTGAAATAACGTTTTCCTCATATCAGATTCTATTTCGCCAACGTTTCGTTACGTCTTCTTTTAAATTTGTACAAGCATTTCGTTAAAATGATACTAACCAACTGCTGGACGAATCCCACAAGGATTTCCACAATCCGTGATCTTCGCCAGATCGTCAGTCCACCGAACAGGATTGCCTTCTTTAACTACGTCTTCTTTTATACCTATAAGATTATTCCGTTGCGTGAAGTGATCACAAAATTAAATAAATTAATCTGACACAGATGTAACTTACTACCTACAGGCTCTATATTCGCTTGCAAAAACATTATTTTAGAGATTTAGTATTCTGCACTACAATTAGTGACCAATGTTCAGCTAAATGCCGTATGAAATTCGACTCAAAACCGCTACTGTTACGCTTCAATTTAGGTGTTCAACTTGGAACGGGAGCTCGGTCGCGAGAGACTGCGCGTCAGGGCCTTGGAGGAAGCCCTGGAGACTCCACTCAATGTGCACCGCTGGAGGAAGCTGCAGGGGACTGATCCAGAGAGCGTGCAGCTGACGCAGAAGCTACGGCTCACGCAGAAGTAAGACATGTTTAAAGATTATTTAGGCTCACTGCAGACATGCTACTTTTAAAATTGGTGATCGACGATTTAGCTGCTTTTTAGAAGCTTAACCTTACACACCGCACCCTTATAACTACAAACGCGGCGATTGATTCGCTTTTCGGAAGCTCGACACAACATCAGATGAACGTTACACTCCGCACCCATTCGGATGCCCGGTCCCATTGATTTGGCATTTACGTATCATCTTCACCAGCCGAGTGTTGTCGATCCAGCATTCGATTTTTTTCCGATACCGTGTCCAAAAGCATGAACGCAGAGATGCCAAAACGTGATTCAGCACCGATACATTCTTAAAATCACCAGTCTAGTCGATCTGATGTAGCCCTTAGGAACACTAACGTCTTTGGAGTACTTATCGTCATCTTGCCAGCGCCCGCGCTTTCTACAATCAGTGTGAAAATAGACGACGCCAGCGCTGCGTATATTTGGCGGAGATCTGCGCAGGCGCTGGCAAGACGAAATCGCTCGAAAGACGCTAGTGTTTAGGGTCCCTTATTCGTGAGATTTCACTGTTCCTGCATTGTAAACTAAATGAGCTGATGATGAATTATTTATTTGGTTTTGTATGGTTATTAACATAATAAATTGCTCAGTCTTAACCAATATTTCAACGAGGTTATATTTAAACCATACTTTTAGCGTCCTTAAAATTTAAGATTTATGTTTTCATTCGGATAATAACCATTAGCATAATTCAATTTTCCTTTGTCTATTACTTGGCACGTTCCATTGCAGTTCAGGTAAACGCCGCATTTCTTTGGTCCAATTTTACCTGCAATTTACTCCGAAGGCGGTGCATTGTATTCAGATCTTTCGGCGGGTAATGAAGTAATTGCAGTTGGTAGCGCCTGCCACGAGGCCTGAGAGTCACGCAATGGGCGGAGGTACTTTAACTGTGTCAGCTTGGGTTAGCAAAGATTTACAGAGCTTAATCTGTCCAAAAGATATAGGTTGGTTGGTTTGAATTAATGGTAACAGAGCAGAGAACTTTAAGAAAAACTGTTTTGCTGTACTAAACCTAGTCTGGGTCTCAAACTGCACACTGCACTGCTTTGAAACTATATGTCAAATTGTAAACAATAAACATTTATCCGTATTGGTGTGGCGTGTAAATAGCCACACCAGGAATAAAATTGCGGGGAAGAAAGATGATGCGGGGGTCGGCTGGTGACTCCAAACAACTCAAAAATACAGCTGCATAAAACGGAAACCACCAACCTGCGGATCAGGAGACGGAGACCAGGCGTCGAGGGTCGACCCGTCGATATTTCTTGCGGTTTTGATTAATTCAATTTATATTCAGATTCAGCGGATTTTTCACATTTACTTCATTGACAGACGTTCCAAGACAACATAGAGTTTTTCTTCTTAATTTTCTATAGAGGTTTTTCGCGAAGGTTGGCTCTTGCGAAGGTGCTGGCCCCGAATCCGATAAACAGATTAGTGGGAAACCATCTCATGCAGCTAGATAATTTTGAGAGTTGGAGCCACCGAAGAAAAGGAAGATAAGAAAGTTGGACATAGGCCCAACCACGTATTATAAACGTATAGTCCTCCAAACTCTACAAACAACAAATTATGAAGTAGCCTTACATTCCTGATTCCGTGTGATTGATGCATTAAAGTGATAAATTCACAGATCGATCAAAAAAGATGTACCATAGGGTAATCTCTTAATTACAAAATTACTGTTTGCACGCATTATAGCTTGGGCTATCGGTGGTTCGTGCGTGAATGTGACCCTCATGGCGATCAAGCAAGTAGAATGATTCTTGCTTGGTAATTTCAATTCAACTTAGTATTTGTTTTCCTATGATTGTTTATCAAGATATACGATACACAGTCACTTCTGTAGACTACGCCATAACACGCTGTTAATGGCGACAAACAAACACCCAATAATTAGCCCAGATTGTTCCAATTAAATCATCACAAAGATGAAGATTGACTGCCGAGGCTGAATCAGTACCGGCTCTTAGTAGGTGTTATCTAATATTTTAATGATCACTTACCTTGTTCTTGAATTATACCTTTAATAATGCAAATAACACTCATTTCTGAGTTAGCATTACAATCCGTGGAATGTTAAATTTTAATGGGGATTTCGCGGTATCGAGGCCAACTGAAGCAACATTGTGTTGATCGGATGACAAATAATGATGATCAGCTTTCAACTTATCAAAGATTTATTCTTCTAATCGTTTCTAGAAACATTGCCATAAATACTACTGCTAAATGCATGCATTTGATTAGTGTAAATTGAATTATTCCATTTTAAGTCGTAAAAATAAGTGCAATTGTACACAAATGGTGCATAAGTGTTTAGTGTGATAATTGTGGTCACACTAAACACTTAAGTTTAATTCATACATAATGTAAACAAACTTACCTGTATTAAGATGAAGAAAATTTAAATTACACTTGTTGATATTGTCTTTTTCTTCTTCTGTCTTGCCTTATCCCGCTACACGGGGTCAGCTTTCCCAATCATGCGCCGCCATTTGATTCTATCTTTGAACATTTAAACATCTTGTTCGTAGAGTCCTTTCATGTCCTTTTGGACATTCATCCAGGTTTGAGGTCTTCCTCTCCCTCTTTTTTTGTGATTCTTCAAAAAACTATTCGCCTTCCCTTTAACTGCACGATATATTGTTTTGAACTTTCATGGTCACTAACACGGTTAGTTACGGGAGGCAATCGTAATAAAAGACCGCGAAAGAGGGTTCGTTCGTTCGTTTCAGCCAAATGACGTCCACTGCTGGACAAAGGCCTTCCCCAAGGTTTTCCATAACGACCAGTCCTGCGCTGCCCGCACCCAGGCTTTTCCCACAACCAGATCGTCGGTCCACCTAGTGGGAGGTCTGCCCACGCTACATCTTCCGGCCCGCGAAAGAGGGTAGACCATCATAATATGTCACTCTCTCTGTTCTTCAGTTACTCCGTGATCATATCGGAGGCTCGTTATTAAGGTACATGGTAGCATTGGTAGCAATCCCATCAATAATAATTAGCTGCACGATGTTAGGAAATGTTGGCTTGTCAGTGATTTTTCAATTTGTGTGATCTTCAGGAAGGTGCTGGCTCAAAGTGAGATGTTGGTGCTGAAAGACCGCGAGCTAAAGGAGACGCGCAACTTGTACAGCGCTGTCAAAGACATGCTGGCTCTTCAGCCTAGCCCTGAAATACAGGTGGGTTATTTATTTCATTCGAAAGCACATACATTTCTGTTACAATATAGCCTGTATTACAATGAGATAGGACGCCACCGTTTTTAGCTTGTTTTGTCGTCCGTAATTCGTTCACTCGAACTGACTGATCTAGCTCTTAAGCAACTTCTAGGCCTGTTATGAAACTTGGCAAGGATTAATATCTTAAAAAATAAGCTGCGAGTTTATTCTTACAATTTTTTTTTTAATGCATAACAAGGCAGGTATTTGACCACAATCGCACCTGATGCAATCGCACAATGCATTATATTAAGCTTTAGCCAAACCAACGCGTGCAGATCGCGTCGGCGATGGCGATCACTGCACGTGGTTTAAATGAAGCTTTATGGTACAAACAATTGATTATTTTAAGAGGAAAGACCGATAAATAACTTATTTAAGGGAGAGTCCGCTAATTTGGACCAGTTTTTTTCAATCCCATTTTACACATAGTTTTCTTTTGTTTTTGCTAATGTTCATGGTATATAATAAAAGATACATTATTCAACTTACTATTTCATAAGTATTAATTAACATGATTGTTGTATATTTAGCACAAATCAACGAAGTACGAGTTCAGAGCTTCGGTCCAATTTAGCCAACCGGTTCGATAATTTGTACCACAGGGTTACTAAATTAGATTTCAATAAATTTCAAGCCTATAAAAAAACTATGGCAAAATATTATACCATACATTCTTAACAAATTAGGAAACGAAAAGGAACAATAGTTAATAACATAGACAATCGATATTGTTTTACACGTTATCACGATTTTGAGTACAAGTTTTGTAATTCCAATTATCGTAACGCACACTTGTACCTAATCTACTTTGCCAGTCTTTTGCTTTCATTTATTGTTAGTCAAACATAACTACGCTATTATAACTTCAAATTATGATTTACTAAAAAAAATTTCAAAATCCTTTGGTAAAGTTCCATACAACTTGATGTGGTACAATTTAGCCGACTAGGTGACAGTGCTTTTAAAAAATCGGTAAAAAATATAGCTTATAAATACCGAAAAATGTTTCAAATAATTGTAATCCACACTAATTTACGCTTCTAAATAATATATTAGAAACACCCTGTTATTAAATTTAACAAAATTACAAACTAAACATGTATTGTCAAAAGTTACTTGAAAACAATGAAAAAATACTTTTCAAAATAAAACTCACGTGTTTGTTGTCACGGCAAAAACCACATGGCCGATATTAATTGATTTTAGTTGTGTATCGCTGAGTGTTGCAATTACAGACATTCAATAAATACTTTACGAAATATGGGGGTGGTACAATTTACCCGGCGGTACAATATACCGAACTCTCCCCTAATTTAATTTTGCAGCAAACCTTGAATCGCACTCAGCGGGCATTGGCACAGAGGACTACTAAGATGAAATGCTTGATCGCAGGTAAATGACTTAATATCCCTGTCTTGTTACATCAGAATCTTTGTGTAGGTATTTGCGGGTTTTTCTTTTGTTATAAATGTCAACCGCATATTTTATGATTAATTTATCCAATACATTTTTTGTTTAGTAAGAAAAATGTGTAACTACCAACTTATTTAAGCTTGGATTAATGCGAAAGCTACCTAGGTCCCTATTGTAAAAGAATTTTATAATTCTAACCATCTCTCTCATGCTATAACTGAGCAGCTGGCATTGGCGACGATGATAGACGAAAAATTGAAAAAATAATGTCGTTTCTCGGTCAGAATGTCGAATCTAAAAAAATACGGAATAACTTTTTCATATAGATCGTTTGATCCGAGCAATTCGAGCGTCATTATCGTAGTGTGCGTGTGCTCTCATGGATAACTTAGCGTGTACCTATAACACTCAAACATTCGCGGAAGAATGGTGGGGCGCGTCTTCGTGGATGAAACGATCTAATACCTAATTTTAGGGCTATACTTCACCGGAACACCATGATTGGCGGCGCAACCATTCGCCGCTACCAACAAAATGTATACAGCTCTATAGAGAGTTACTCACCTGGTGTCAGTTTGGTTGCGCAAAGCTGCATACATTTTGTTGGTAGCGGCGACTGGTTGCGCCGCCATGGTGTCCCGGTGAAATATAGCCCTAAAATTGCCTCTCTTCTAAGTTACTTACTTCAAGATTTGAATTGTCTGGTGCCCTAATTGTACTAACTTTACCAGAGCTGAGCATGCGTGAGAAGCAAGTGACCGACCAACGGTTAGAGCTGGAGCGAGTGAACGGAGAGCTCCTCTCATTCAAGCAGAAGTACTACGAGATGAAGCGAGCGTTGGATGCCGACGAGGCGCGGCGTTTGCGAGTGCCTTCGCCCCCTTCGCAGGTGTCCGCTCATCAGATGGACTAAGGGAATTATGGACGTTATTGTTGTTGGGTTATGGACCAATTTTGAAGGGCAAAGCACACTCGCTTCTTTATTGGGATCTATGCCCGTTTTCACCATCAATCCCTAATTTTTAAGTGACCCCTATGCAAACAAAATTACTAGGAAATTAATTTTGAGGATGATTCTAAACGCGAATCGTAATCCAGAATTTTACATAGACATTTCTTTTAATTAATCATAACTGAACATAAAAGTGTACTGTTTTTTATTACAGAACGCTATGTTTTCGGCCAAAACTAGGACATAATGATAGTAGAGACTGGAGATACAGAATCGAAATACACTAGCTACCTCGCACTTGGTTTACCAAGCAAGCGAGACATAAAGCACTACAGTCCGATTTTTAATTCGGCAGAATTCTGACAGCTGTAATTTTTTGATAATTCAGATGTAATAATCCTTTTTTGCTTTGAATTATTAATAAATAATATGAAATGAAATTTCATCAAGTACAACTTACAAGAATGAACTATTGTTTGTTTTGTGAATTCAATGTACACTAATTATTATGTACATTTTAGAGATTAAATAGAAAAAAACGTGTTTTTAACACAGTAAAACAACATACTATCATAAACGAAAATATGTATTGATCATCAATCATCATTATCGTCATCATAATCAACTTGGATTATAAAATTGGCATCTTGTTAAATTGGTTATTATAATGAAGCTAAAATTTTATTAACAAAAAGGATTTTCATAAAAAAAGGTTTGTAACCCATGGATTGGCCAGGGAGTCCAGTAATAGAAAAAAAAATCCCAATTTTTTTTTGTAACTTCAAAAATATGATAATAAACATTCAAATAACCATTTTGAAATGATCAGTACATTTTTAAGCCTTAGTTTTTCAAGTGAAACCTTAAATTCAAGAAAGGATTATTTTTTAATTTGTGAAAATGCTCTCCATTCTTAGTGGGAATGTTTCAATGTTGACAACACTTATGAAATGTCAAAATTCCGTCGAATTAAAAATCAGAGTGACTCGGACAAACTTTCTATATCTGTGATTAGCCGGTTACGTCTTGGTCACGCTTATTGTACCCCTGTATTTCTTCATAAACTGCACATCAAAGACAGTTCTTTGTGCGAGTGTGGCCTAGATGAGGGCACTCCGGATCATATCTTCTTCGCTTGTAAAAATTTTCCTCTTTCCCTTTATGATATCCTCCCCTATAAAATTCCCCGCCCTTTAAATTTTAATTATTTATTAACCCTTATAACCTCTCCTGTCATAAAATATATTTTTAAATATATAACAACATATAAAATAAAACTATGATAATTGTTTTAGGTGGTAAAAAGCTCATTGAAGAATAAATTAATTAAATTATCACCGGGCAACCTTCAAATTCCACTGTCCACCGTGTCTCTCTAAACACTCGACATTGGCAAAACCAGTGTGCTTCAAATTCGCACTATTGGAGCCATTAGACAGAATAATAATAAAAATCAGAGTATAGTCAGTTGGACTACGCAAGACGTAAGCGCAGATAGCGTATTCAGATACAAATCTTTGCTTCTATTGATGGCTCAACTCTCGTTGAGCGCCCTATAATTCGATAACCTATCAAGAAGATTGATCATGATGAAAGTGGCAAGTGTGCTTTGTTCCTACGAGTGGCCATTTACAACCACAGGCCACAAGATTTTAAAGGGCTGTAGGTATACTATTTCTACAGTTCAAATGATAGCATAATTTCTATCTACCCACGTATGGCCGATTGTGCCATATTAAAAACCATGTTGGGTTGTTGTATCTAGTCAATTATTTATGAATTTTGTATGTGCTAGCTAGTTATAGGTATTATCGATGTGTCAACGGAGCCCCAGTTGTTTAATAACATTTTTAGTGTTACTGAGCCAAATATTTAGCGGTAAATGCAACATACAAATTAGATATTTGTATAAAACGTTTACAAGTTTAAAATTTTACAAATTAAAATTAATATTGTTGCGTTACTGCGGCATTAGTTCGATCTCATTTTTATTGTTATGTTTTATAGGATAATAATAAAATTACAATCATGTGTTGTGTATAGAATTATTCGACGACTGTTCCTGTGTATTAGGGATCAACTAGAAATTAAATAAAACACGAAAGTAATTAATCCGAAAACAATAGTTTTATTTAAGAACTTTTCACTTTCTCATAAAATATACACATTGTTTTTGTCATTAAACTAAACTGTAAGTAAATACTAATTTTAAATACCAATTTCTCACGATTTTCAAACAGGTGGATGTGGGGCGCGCCCCGCTATTGCGTTTCGGTCTACTTTCGACGGTGTTCGTTCATGTACAAATTCGTCACTTAAAGTCTATTTAGAAAAAAAAATTAATCAAATGAAAGCATGATTTTGTACATTTCAAACAAAAAAAACACGAAGACCTCCCGTTTTCTCGTTTACAAGTGTGATGATAGAATCTACAGTCCATTTGTCGATACTTAAAAATTAACAGTTCGTATGTATGTGGCGTCGGGCGGCGCCGCGCGCGCCCTGTGCGGTCACCGACTTTTATGCTCTGTCCCTTTCATTTTGCCGATTGCATTACTCAAAAAGCGCCCTGGAACACACATTGCAGTGCAACTTAAGAGCGCTTTTTGCGTGACGCTGTAAATGGCCTGGCGAGGGACGGATAGAGCGAAAAAAACGGCTATCGCGTAAAGGAGAACACCCGCTATAACGATACTCGTAAGTTGAGGCTCCGTTAGTTTCTTACCACACTTCATTGTATGTTTACATTACGGTTTTGATACTGATCCATGTTTAAATTAAACGAATCGGTAATACAACCGTAACTTCGCATGCGCGCCAGCCAGAAATTGCATCTAAAGAAACAGCGACGCTAAAGGCACCGCAAAAGTGTGAACAAATTACTATATTTGCGACAAGTATCAAATCGTTATGTGCCTCATAACATTTTATAATAGAGCCTGAACTTTGGAGTATCGTTTTGTTCCAGCATTGGTTACTCCACCGAAGCACTGCTTGGACGATAATGATGAGGTTCGCAACATTGTATGTGCGAGCCGAACGCTAGCTTTCTGTGTCAGCGGTGCCGTCAAGTTGTGGCCACAAAAGTTGTCTAGATATTATAAAATTAGGTCCGCCTTTTCCATTATTCGTGACGCTACCGCTTTTGTAGAAAACGTTGCTTTTGACCATGACCATGACCATATTGTCTTCGGCACACAGTCGGCTTAGAGTTCACCGTACACATTATACAAGAAAAATAGCAAGCACTGCTTGCGCTACAAGAATAAAAACACCATTCTTGGCCAAAAACAAAACTTTTCGGGGCGGCGAAACGCGCCACTAAAGTAACAATGTGGTTTCTTAGAAATCTTTTTAATCCGTCTTACAATATGAGCAATATGACGGCACCACTATGAAGGAAAAATTCATCTGTGGCCATCCATTGACTTGGCCAAAGAGGAATTGTTCAATAAAGTTACTAACAAGTTGTGTATGGTCACCCGCCATGTCTCGACGCACTTGACGGCGAGCAGCGAGCGTGCAGGGCGCGGCCGGTGCGCGCGATACATATACAGTATTTATATATAGCTGTCCCAACTTACCAAATACAAACACAGAATCAACTATTCGCTCATTACGCGCCGTTTGCACTGAGACGTATCACACTGCGTCGTAGTCCCGTCACGCACGAGTCACTTCACTCGAATCCACACACTTATTGTCCGGCCTCCTGGCACCGGTCTCAATGCAAACGCCGCTACATAATTATCACTCGTTGGCTTACGACATAGGTACTTATGACATAGTTGCGATGGAATCAATAAAACTATTGTTTGTTTGTAAGTTTGTCGCTCGGCGCCTTACGGTACTGTAACGTAGCGTATTCTCGTCGCCTAGTGGACGTCGGCGCTCCCCTCTTTGTTCAACTGGTGATTGGCCGGGTCCGAAGTGTTGATTGGCTGTGGACAAAGACTTTCATTAGAACGAGGAAATCTGTATAAATAAAAATGAATTGATGTTCGTTAGTCTGATTAAAACTCGAGAACGGCTGGGCCGATTGAGCTGATTTTGGTTTTAAAATGTTTGTCGTAGTCCAGGGTAAGTCTAAACGGTGAGCAAATACGCGCGCGATATTATTTTTCTGTGACAGACAAAATCCCACGCGGGGGAAAACATTCAAAATAAATAGTAATCCTAATAATATTTGTGAAATATTTACTGTGACATCATTAGAGATCACGATACCACAAAGATATTGATTGATGACTGGTACACGAGTCCTGTTGCTTCCATTTGACACAATACAACGACTCGGTTTCGGCTCGGAGTTGGTAACAAAGAGTGTCTGCGTTTGCGCATCCCTGGAGCTTTATCTCATGCCACGGTGGCGCCACCGATCACTCCACCGTGGTGTCTTGAGCCATCAAATATACCAGCCACATTATCTGTTGACGGTGACAAATCTGATACCAGGTGAGGATACAATAACTGTATACCAAACCAAATGATGCGAATTTGATGTTAGTGAAATACACATGTTTTCGATTAAAGCCTGGTCCGTGAGCACGTAGAATCCCGTCCAATGACCCCAAGCTACCCATCGCTATCGCTCGCGCGTTTATTAATTATGTTGCTGTCGCGCTCGCACACTCACTGCGGGCGCCCGTCGCACAGTCGCGACAGCAACATAATTACGCTTTATTCAGGAGGCACGTACCAGCGAGAGCGGCGGCTGCGGCGAGGGCTGCACCGGCGGCGCGGGCTCGTGGGCGGCGGTGGTGGAGTGGCGGCCTGGCGGCGCCGGCGTGACGTAGGAGCTAATTATGTTGCTGTCGCGTCTGTGCGACGGGCGCCCGCAGTGAGTGTGCGAGCTGCGTAGAATCCCGTCCAATGACCCCAAGCTACCCATCCCTATCGCTCGCGCGTAATTATGTTGCTGTCGCGACTGTGCGACGGGCGCCCGCAGTGAGTGTGCGAGCTGCGTAGAATCCCGTCCAATGACCCCAAGCTACCCATCCCTATCGCTCGCGCGTAATTATGTTGCTGTCGCGACTGTGCGACGGGCGCCCGCAGTGAGTGTGCGAGCTGCGTAGAATCCCGTCCAATGACCCCAAGCTACCCATCCCTATCGCTCGCGCGTAATTATGTTGCTGTCGCGACTGTGCGACGGGCGCCCGCAGTGAGTGTGCGAGCTGCGTAGAATCCCGTCCAATGACCCCAAGCTACCCATCCCTATCGCTCGCGCGTAATTATGTTGCTGTCGCGACTGTGCGACGGGCGCCCGCAGTGAGTGTGCGAGCTGCGTAGAATCCCGTCCAATGACCCCAAGCTACCCATCCCTATCGCTCGCGCGTAATTATGTTGCTGTCGCGACTGTGCGACGGGCGCCCGCAGTGAGTGTGCGAGCTGCGTAGAATCCCGTCCAATGACCCCAAGCTACCCATCCCTATCGCTCGCGCGTAATTATGTTGCTGTCGCGACTGTGCGACGGGCGCCCGCAGTGAGTGTGCGAGCTGCGTAGAATCCCGTCCAATGACCCCAAGCTACCCATCCCTATCGCTCGCGCGTAATTATGTTGCTGTCGCGACTGTGCGACGGGCGCCCGCAGTGAGTGTGCGAGCTGCGTAGAATCCCGTCCAATGACCCCAAGCTACCCATCCCTATCGCTCGCGCGTAATTATGTTGCTGTCGCGACTGTGCGACGGGCGCCCGCAGTGAGTGTGCGAGCTGCGTAAAATCCCGTCCAATGACCTCAAACTACCCATCCCTATCGCTCGCGCGTAATTATGTTGCTGTCGCGCTCGCACACTCACTGCGGCTTTATTCAGGAGGCACGCACCAGCGAGAGCGGCGGCTGCGGCGAGGGCTGCACCGGCGGCGCCGGCTCGTGGGCGGCGGTGGTGGAGTGCGCGGCCTGGGCGGCGGCGCCGGCGTGACGTAGGAGCTAATTATGTTGCTGTCGCGACGCGTCTTTCCGTTCTATACATGGCCAGAACGCACCCATAGGAAACTGCTCGTGTATATTTTGTAGTGCCCGTTTGTAAATCTGTGACTCCAAACTATACACGAATTTTGCGTACTGATCGTGTATAGTTTGGAAGAGCTTAGTAAAAAAAGTCATATCCAAACTATACTCGATTAGTTTCTACTACACCACTTACACTTGACTAGAGTGTGTTTAGTTGATATTGATTTAGTAAAATATGGAATTATATTTAAAATTACATTTATTCGATATTATTACATAAAATATTATTATTTTACTGAATCTATAATAAATCTAGATTTTTAACACTATTGTAAGTGGTTTTTGAAATTAAATTGATTAGGTAGATTTCAAATTAAATAACAATTATTAGTGTAATCATAAATTCATTTAAAATGAGAGAGAGAGTGAGAGAAGAAAGTTCAACGTGCATTATTAATACATTATGCGAGACTTTAAATGCTAGGTTTGTATTATCGGCCGTTTGGTGTAGTGGTTCGAAACGGACTACTATTCCGGAGGGAGCGGGTTCGATTCCCGCACAGTACAAACATTTATGTGCATGAACATATTTGTTTGTATTGGACTGGGTGTTTTCTATGTATAGTAAGTATGTATTTACAAAAAAAAAGTATTTAAGTAAAAAAAAAGTATGTATGTTTAATACTTAGTATTATGTAGGTACAAGCTTTGCTTAGTTTGGGACTAGAAGCGCAGTGTAAAATGTCTAAGGATATTTATTTATTATTTATTTTATTTAATAACTTTTATCTCAAGAACAAAATCATTTTGACATAATAATATTTCCATACCTACATAATTATTAATTTAAGAGTTATTCGAGAATTGGTGAAAATTAAATATCAGCCCCAAAACAAATATCTTTTCTATGGCAGAATACGTGTCGAAAGATGATTCAATGTTTAAAGTAGACACGCAGATATGAATTAATAATATAATAGAAAGAGAGGTCAATAAGACAAAATGACTAGCATGCAACTACTCGCGTATAAATTGTAATCACGCACTTATTACAATACATACATGATTAGTCCGTATGCGTACTGGCGATGTATATTTTGGAGTAAGATAATTGACCTAAGTCACTACAAAGTATACGCGAGCAGTACGCAGCATATGCGTACTGGTCGTGTATAGTTTGGAGGAGCTTAGTAAAAAAAGTCATCTCCAAACTATACTCGATTAGTTTCACACCCTTGCGTTCTGGCTATGTATAGAACGGAAAGACGCTGTCGCGACTGTGCGACGGGCGCCCGCAGTGAGTGTGCGAGCTGCGTAGAATCCCGTCCAATGACCCCAAACTACCCATCCCTATCGCTCGCGCGTAATTATGTTGCTGTCGCGCTCGCACACTCACTGCGGGCGCCCGTCGCACAGTCGCGACAGCAACATAATTACGGGATGGGTAGCTTGGGGTCATTGGACGGGATTCTACGTGCTCACGGACCAGGCTTTGTTCAGGAGGCACGTACCAGCGAGAGTGGCGGCCTGGCGGCGCGTGACGTAGGAGCTAAGGCGGGAGGCACACAAACCACTTGACAAGCGAAAGTCTCCCACCCGCCCAGGCCTACTAGGGTCCCGCAGTGAGTGTGCGAGCTGCGTAGAATCCCGTCCAATGACCCCAAGCTACCCATCCCTATCGCTCGCGCGTAATTATGTTGCTGTCGCGACTGTGCGACGGGCGCCCGCAGTGAGTGTGCGAGCTGCGTAGAATCCCGTCCAATGACCCCAAGCCACCCATCCCTATCGCTCGCGCGTAATATGTTGCTGTCGCGACTGTGCGACGGGCGCCCGCAGTGAGTGTGCGAGCTGCGTAGAATCCCGTCCAATGACCTCAAACTACCCATCCCTATCGCTCGCGCGTAATGTTGCTGTCGCGCTCGCACACTCACTGCGGGCGCCCGTCGCACAGTCGCGACAGCAACATAATTACGGGATGGGTAAGCTTGGGGTCATTGGACGGGATTCTACGTGCTCACGGACCAGGCTTTGTTCAGGAGGCACGTACCAGCGAGAGCGGCGGCTGCGGCGAGGGCTGCACCGGCGGCGCCGGCTCGTGGGCGGCGGTGGTGGAGTGCGCGGCCTGGGCGGCGGCGCCGGCGTAGTACCCGCCGTTCATTCCCTCGCTGTAGGCGGCGGGCGCCGGCGTGACGTAGGAGCTAAGGGAGGCACGCACCAGCGAGAGCGGCGGCCTGGCGGCGCCGGCGTGACGTAGGAGCTAAGGCGGGAGGCACGCGCTCTATCGCTCGCGCGTAATTATGTTGCTGTCGCGACTGTGCGACGGGCGCCCGCAGTGAGTGTGCGAGCTGCGTAGAATCCCGTCCAATGACCCCAAGCTACCCATCCCTATCGCTCGCGCGTAATTATGTTGCTGTCGCGCTCGCACACTCACTGCGGCTTTATTCAGGAGGCACGTACCAGCGAGAGCGGCGGCTGCGGCGAGGGCTGCACCGGCGGCGCGGGCTCGTGGGCGGCGGTGGTGGAGTGCGCGGCCTGGGCGGCGGCGCCGGCGTAGTACCCGCCGTTCATTCCCTCGCTGTAGGCGGCGGGCGCGGGAGTAGCTAGCGGCGCGGCCGGCGCGGCGAGCACAGGCGGCGCGCCCGGGAGGAAGTAGTCCTGGAATGGGAGATGGTGTTATGTTAGTAGTGACACAGAATAATAACACAGGCCTACAAAAAAAATTTTTTTTTTTTTGGTGCAGCTCTTTTTGTATATACGATCGATATTATAGGTAATCTACAATATATTGACATACTTCATTTCAACTCATCAGCTCTAGTTTGTCGACTACCCTCATTTTAGTTTTTTTCCCGTCTTGTTCGCAAATAGTCATTATTACAATAACATCGATAAATTTTATGTTACTATTTAGCTATGGATAGTACGTCCAGATGTTGTGTTAACGATCCTGATTCATTTTGATAAGTTTGTGGTGAATACTACTGAAATATCAGCGTGGAACCATTAAAAACACGGCGAATTTTTTGTATTTTGCTTACTTCGGTATTGAAATTCAATACAAAGGTAAGGTGTAGGTGCCTCAAATTGTATGTATAATGTGCGTTGAACATCTGCGAAGATACTAGAAAGGCAGACGTAAGTTTTTGAAGCTTGGAGTGCCTATGATATGGCGAAAATGGTCAATATTTCCAGTTATTTTAACAGAAATTTCCAAGTTTAAGTACTGAAAAACTAAAAGCAGGTGTATTTGATGGACTTCAAATAACTGTATTAATAAAAGACTCCACTAAATTTAAGATTTCTATGAACGATGTGGAATGGTTTGCGTGGAAATCTTTTGTAGCAGTTGTACAAAATTTCCTCGGAAAGCATAAGGCTGAAAACTATGTAGAATTAGTATAGGATGTGCTGGTTCAATTCAAAGATTTAGGCTGTTATATAGGTATAAAATTACACTATTTTAACAGTAAACTAGATCAATTCCAACAAAATTTAGGAGAACTAAGCGAAGAACAAGGAAAACGTTTTCACCAAGACATAAAAACAATGGAGAATAGTTACCAAGGAAGATGGGACGCTCATATTTTATGATGACCGACTACTGTTGGAGAATCATGCGAGATTGCCCAAGTAAGTTTCATTCGAAAAAATCACTCAAAAGACAATTTCTTGATGTTTAATGCTAATAAAAATATATATTTATTGTAAAAATTGTTTTTTAGTTATCTCGGGAACTAGAGCTGATAGAGAAAAACTGATTACATTTTTGATATCGCCATGCAGGACATACTTAAAATCAGGTCTTAGATCCCCGGCACCAAAATGGCTGTAGGCCAGTGTAATAAGTACTACGTACAGAAGTTTTACTTCGCGAAGGTATTTAAAAAAATGTATGCTCAATGTCATTAACAATATGGTGTAATTTAGCCTGTCTCAAGAGTCAAGCACCATTTTGTTGACAAACGTCAGTGATCGGCACTGCGCCGAAGCTATAGGGCTGACTTCGGTAAAATGATGTGACGTGAGGTGCCAAACTGCGGAAAATGGCGGAGGAAATACATGATTTAGCATGAATTATCATGAATAATATTGTTAAATATGAGACGTGGGACGCGAGTGAAACAACTGCTTGCTAAAGACACACTGGTTTATTTCTACAACATGGGTGGTGGTCACATACATTTGTTAATATATAACTACCCACATACACAACATCTCCTCCCCTCATTTCTTTACATATTAACATTAACGTTCTTACACAATAATTATTACAAATATTTTTTATAATCTACTCTAGGGATGTTTCGCAGCAACCTCGTGGGGTTTCTAGAAAGAACCTGATTATCAGTGGTGGGACAGGTTGAATTAGTTGGTAGTTCCCTTTCCACTCTTCCCCCCTCGGGTAATAATGGTTCCTGCGAATTTAAAGACTGTTGCAATGTAGGACTGGCTTCATCAGAGTTCTCATCATCTAAATATGTGGTGGTGTTTTGAGAGATTGAATCGCCTTTATACATCACTATTTGATTTTTATGTTTCTTAACAATTGAATTTGATAAAACGTCCTTTAACAAATATAACACATTGCCTTTTTTTCGTAAAACAGTACCCATGCACCAATGAAACTTGTTATTTCCAAAATGTTTTTTATATAACACTGTATCGCCATTTGAAAAACATTGTTTATTTTTCCCGCCGTAGTTTTTACTCTGTAAGCACTGTTTATTCGTTACGTCATTTATCAATGAGGAAGGCGGAGCGACCGACTGTAAGGGATTAAATAAATCCAAACGAGATCGTAATTTGCGTCCATACACTAATTCAGCTGGAGATTTACCTGTGACAGAATGTACCGAATTTCTATAGTCAAATAGAAACTTGTGTAACATTAATTTTAATTGTTTCAAATTTTGTGTTGACAACAAAACCGATTTTAACCCACGTTTTACGATTTTTACGAAACTTTCAGCCTGGCCGTTACTTGATGGATGGTAGGCCGGTGAGGTTATGTGTTCGATGCCATTTAGTAAACAAAATTGTTTAAATTCCTGAGAAGTAAATGCTGTGCCATTATCACTGACTATAGTTTGTGGTAATCCAAACCTTGACATAAAATCGTATAACCTTTCCACGACCGATAAAGTAGTAGTGACGTTGCTCATATCGTACACCTCCAACCATTTTGTATGTGCATCCACAACCACAAAAAACATACGGTTGTTAATTGGACCTAGGAAGTCAATGTGTAGCCTGGAAAATGGTTCGGAAGGATACTTCCAAGGTGCGAGGGGAGCTTTGGGCGGCGTCGGTCGTAGTTGTAAACAAATATTACATGAACTTACCATTTTTTCTAACGCAGCATCCACTCCCGGGAACCAGAAACGCGACCTTGCTTCAGCTTTTGTTTTTACTATGCCAAGATGAGAATTATGTAGCTCCTTAATCACTGAATTCTGGAGTTTTACGGGTATAACTACCTTATGACCTCTCATTAGGCAACCGTTCTCATAAGATAACTGATTTCTACACAAAAAATACGGAATTAACTTCGGATTAGTGACTTTCTTAGGCCAGCCGTTTGTGACATATTTCGTAACTAAAGTCAAAATATCATCTTTAGTAGTTTCCGCTTGTAAAATATTTAACGTTACTGGCATACTGCCCTCGACAACGAAATTAATATACGAAGCGCGGTCAACATTTATATCGCTGCCCGCGCTCGCGCCCGCTCCCGCCCCTGGCTCGGGCAGACTGGCGCGAGACAAATAGTCGGCGCTGTTATCTCCGCTGCGTACGTATTCGATGCTATAGTTATATGCGCTTAG
Organism: Ostrinia nubilalis; assembly: GCF_963855985.1. Classification (NCBI taxonomy): domain Eukaryota; kingdom Metazoa; phylum Arthropoda; class Insecta; order Lepidoptera; family Crambidae; genus Ostrinia; species Ostrinia nubilalis. The sequence continues at coordinate 3,344,489 of NC_087111.1, read as the reverse complement.
AAACATTGCATACCTCTGTAAACGATTTGCAGATACCTCGGGAACACCTTTGTATGGCCCGAAAATTGAAATTAAGGGTTTGTGATCGGTACGTAAAACAAAGGGATGCGATCTGCCAAATAAATACTGATGGTATCTACGAACTCCAAAGATAATCGCAGTTGCCTCTTTCTGTATTTGCGAATACCGTTTCTCAGCTGGATTAAGAGTTCGCGATGCAAACGAAATCGGTCGTTCTAATCCATCGCAACCCACCTGTGAAAGTATGGCTCCCAGTCCAGTAGGAGAAGCGTCCACCGTTAAAATTATTTTAGCATCAGGATTAAAGTGTGCGAGTACTTTTTCTGATGCCAAAATACTCTTAATATCCTTAAAAGCCTTATCATGTACCTCCGACCAATTCCATTTTGTACCCTTCTTTAATAAATCATATAAGGGGCTCAGTATACTAGACGCTCCGGGAACAAAATTTCTATAATAGTTTGCTAACCCTAAGAATGACTGTAACTTGTTTATGTCGGTGGGTACTGGAGCATCCACAATAGCTTTAACTTTATCCGGTGATTTTTTTAGCCCGTATTGATTTATAACATAACCTAGGTAATTAATTTCGTCTTTAAAAAATTCACATTTTTCTTTTTGCAATGTCAATCCCGCGTTTTGTAATCTATCTAAAACAGCATGCAACCTTTCCATGTGGGTTTTTTTATTGTCAGCCGTGACGAGGACGTCGTCTAGCAGGCAAAGCACGCCCTCCATCCCGGCAAGGACGTTTTCCATCGCGCGCTGGAATATAGACGGGGCGCTTGCTAATCCGAACACTAATCGCGTATATTTAAAAAGCCCTCGATGAGTATTTATGCAAGTTATGTTCTGTGACTCCTCATCGAGTAAAAATTGATTGTACGCCATTGATAAATCTAGCTTGGAAAACTGTTTACCTCCGTGTAGTTTTGAAAACAATTCGTTAATTGTAGGTAGTGGATAATGATCTACAATCAGTTGCTTATTAATGGAAACGGAATAATCTGCGCATAGTCTAACAGAGCCGTTGCGCTTGAGTACTGGGACTATGGGTGACGCGTACTCGGCGTTATCAACCGGTTTTAGCACCCCGAGCGCGACTAATCGTTCTATCTCTTTCCCGACTTTATCGCGCAGCGCAAAAGCAACTGGCCGCGCTTTAAAAAACATTGGTTTGGCATTATCTTTTAAATGTAGTTTAACTGTATATTTATTAAATGTGCCCAATTTGTCTGCAAACACTTGTGGGAAACGCATTTGTAGCTGACTAATTACTAACGATTCGTCTGTTTTGACGTCGCTTACGTAATTACAAGGAGATAGTTGTAAATTAAATAGTGATATAAAATCACGACCTAAGAGAGGCGGACCGCCATCACGGACGACGTAAACGTCTAAAATGTTCGTGCATCCCAAATACACCGCTGGTAGCCTAGCTACTCCTACACAGTTTATGCGGTCTCCAGTGTATGAACATAACCGTTTATTAGTCGCTGATAATGGCACGCTCGTAAAATGAGTAGAAAAATCCTTTTCTGACATAACCGTGACCGCCGATCCGCTATCGATCTCAAATTTTAATCTTACCCCATTCAATGATACAAATTCTGTCATAGGTTCTCCCCTGTGAGCACGAATAACAAACAACTTACCGTCATCATCGCTCTCACCTTCCTCATTAGTAATTACGTTCACTTTGCACATTCTACGTAGATGGCCTTTTGTGTTACACTTTTTGCACTTATAGTTCGCGAATCGACACTGTGCCGTTTTGTGATTTGTATACCCGCAAACACTACACTTTTCCTTGGATGCCCGGGCATTTGACGAATTGTTCGGCCGTGGGTTGATCTTGAACAGCTGATTTTGTTGTGGAGCGCTGCTCGCGGCGGCTGCGGCGCCGAAACGCGCGCTCCGCACGCTTTCCGCTATCTCCACCGCTTTCGCCAGTTCCAACGTATCCACATCTTGCGTAAACAATTTTTCTTTCTCGGGGCCCGGTAACATCCCCATTATAAAACGGTCTCGTAGCGTCTCCTCGATGTTTTTGAAGCTGCAATGGGCCGTGAGGCCCCGAAGTCGAGCCGCCCACTGTGATGGAGTTTCCTCTAACTCCTGAACCGCAGCATAAAATTTATGCCTCTCGCTGAAACCACATAATTTCGGCGTGAAATGTTTATCCAGGAGCTTCAAAATTCCTTCATAGGTGACTTCGTCGAGCTTCTTCGGTAACGCCAGGTCAGCTGCGAGCCCGTAGGTAGTGTCACTGAGTGCGCTCAGTAGTATCGCTCGCCTTTTGACCCCGTCTCCATCCGTTTTCGCACCGATCTCATTAGCGATGAACCATTGGGCAATGCGACTTTTGTAAGTAGCCCAATTTTGTAGTGTGTGGTCGAAGCTGGAGAGAATTCCGAAGTGCGACATTTTTTTTTTTCTTAAGTGTGGGTAAACGTCGCCACTGTTAAATATGAGACGTGGGACGCGAGTGAAACAACTGCTTGCTAAAGACACACTGGTTTATTTCTACAACATGGGTGGTGGTCACATACATTTGTTAATATATAACTACCCACATACACAACAAATATTAACTACTTATTTACCTCTCAGTGTCTTGAGGCAACTTAAAAAATTACATTCTGTGTTTTTAAAGTTTTTATTATTATTTAGGCAGTTAAATACTGCACAGTATTTAGTACACCATTTTCTTTATTTTCTTCCATCATACACAAGAATACGCGTGCGTGAGTCAATGTTCGCTCGTATGTGAGGCCTTGTCGAATAGTATCCTGTAGGTGGGCCATCGTGCGTGTTTTGTTTTCGATGTAAACTCGCGGAGATGAACAGGCCTGGTAGTGATACTAGCATAGGCGAGAATGATGGGCAGCTCGTAAGCATCAGGGTTCGCGTCAATGGAATTGACTTTGCTCAACATTGACATTGCAATCCGAGATTTCTGTCATGAGTGAAACAGATTTCAGACAGTTTAATTATTTCTGACTTCAGTCCATATCTCAAGTTCTCTTTAGTAAGGCCCGGTTTCCACCAAGGCGGATCGGAGCGATGAAAAGCGAAGAAATATCGAGCAATCGAATTTTTCTATAAAATTTGACAGCGGCGGCGGCGCGGTTCGAGACGGAGAAGAGAAGTGGAAATAATGAAATCTGCTTATTCAAAACACTTCTCTGCTCCTTGGTGGAAACCGGCCACAAGGCCATTAAACGTAATATTATCCTCTGAAGCATGATGTTTCCAGTAACATCATGTTAAAAGCGACGCGCAATGTACAGGTCACGTCACGTCATATGCCTCGCAGGATCGCTTACGCTCTAATCAAGTTTCCGTCTGGCTCAGAGGCGACGACAATACAGTCACAAGCACAAAAATATGTACAGTCTAATTTTTTAGAAATCAGCAGAAATGTCATCAAATATGGCCAACTGACATAAAAATATTTTTAGTCTGTGAACTAGTGATGCGACAAAACCTCTCGTTAATCGCGAAGTGAAATGTTGTAGTACTTGCGTATCATCGCCGGGTGATCGTCAAAATACTAAAAATATGCAACAAAGTCGCAACATTGAATGTGAACTGATTATGAAATTTTCGAGAACAGGAAACAAACTGTATGCACAGATGTAATCAAAAAACACACTGGACAGTAAAACAATCAATGATATCCGTAAAGTTATTAAACTTCTGTTGCTTGCTGCGTGATTGGTGGATTTTGACATATCTGTCAATGTCATGTCAAAAATAACCAATCATACAGCATTTGGACCTCGCGTCTACGTATTGCCATCTGGCGGATTTTTCAATCGCGAAAAATAAACAATGGAACAATACGTAAGCATAATTGCATAAAAAAGTAAAATAAATTCGTTTAAATAAAACCGACTAAAAATTAAACTGACTCCGAAAAAGTAAACACTAAAAGTAGAAAAATAAATTTACGTTATCTCCAATATTGTCGAAGTTATCGCTGGAAAACTAAACAAAGTATCGTATATTTTTTATTTAAAATTAATCAGTAATCGGAATAAGTGAATACTTAAAATAATATCGATTAAATTTACAGATTATTGTCTATGACTCACAGGTTACGGCACTGATGTGTCAGAGACAAGTCATAGACAATATGGAGATAACACATGATTTTAAACGTCAAGTCAATTTGACAAGTCTCACAAATTTTCATCGTCCACGTATTTTGCTAAAATAATTTGTTTCAAAGATTGATTTCAAACTTGTATAAACGTGAAAATAAAGTTGGTTTCATGGGCTTGTTAAATAATGTGTATGATATTATGAACACGTAAGTGATTATGGTGTAATTGTGTATGAAAGTGTTTGTTTACATCTCTGCTGGATTCTAAAAAATCAAGGTATACTCAAATATGTATACTTATCGCGCTGCAATAAGGCATACCTTGTTGACGCAGTTGCGCAGGCAGTCGGGGATGCGGCCGACGATGGCGCGGCGGATCTCGGAGGCGGCCATCTCGCGAAGCTCCTGCGCCGACGCGTCCGAGTAGAAGGCTGCGTGCGGCGTGCACAGCACGTTCGGCGCTTCCTTCAGGGGGCCCTGTGGGGGAAGGGGAGAAAAAACAATGTTATTTATTTGATCTAATCCTATGTAAGTACACTCAACATCAAATAAACCGCACCTTCCGCGACGCGAACTTTAAAGATTTTCTTCTGACACAATTATGGTACCCCAACAATATTGGTGTTACTCAATACTCAATATTTTATTGCATCCATTATGTACTATGTCTATTTGAAAGCCCATAAATATCCTTAAAGAAAATTACATTTCATTTCTAAATAAATGATTAACAAACATATACCAAAAAATATGTGACTTGAAAAAAGACCTCACTTTGGGCTCACCTCTGGGATCAATTAGACCAATTTTTATGGTTATAAAACCAAATAAAGATCTCACGTGTCCTCTTTAACAGATGGATAGCGATTAATCCCAACTTAACAGTTTTATAGTCATAAAAAATGGCTATAGCGTAACTACCTATTTTTTGAAGAAATGACTCTGGAATCCTTGTAAAGACACATTTTTGAGGTAAAAACCTTTCCTTTAATGAAATGAAGTTTAGAACTAGGCTTTCAAATGGTACCAATGTTGGTGGGAAGTGGGGATGCATACGTTTGATAAGTGCTTGTCGCGGGAGGTGCGATTTATTTGATGCCGAGTGTATATTAACTAAACGTCATATTTATTGCACCGCCTAAGTCTCTCAACTCGACCTGTGGTTGACTGGCAGAGAATGCCACCTGGCATTAAGTCCGCCACTGTACAGTTTTTTTGTGCAAAAGTATAAATAAATAAATAAAAACGATAATTAATACTTTGGACTTTCATACGAAGTAATAAGGTTCGAAATACAAGGGCTTATGTAGTAAAGTGCAAAAAGAAATGAACCGTAAGGCCTCTGCCTCGATTTTCGCGGGCAGCGGCAGCAACGCGCAAATCGGCCTGGAAGTAGCTTTGAATAAAGTTCAAGGAACTAACGCCCGTATTCACAAACATTACTATAAGATCTCACAGTGTGCGTGGACGCACAGGGTCACACGCGAACCAATCACAGAGCTCTATTCAACGCTGTGCGTTCGATTTGCTGCTTCACTTAAGTTCATCAGTAACATCGTTTGTGAATACGTATATAAGTCAAACTATCTGACTTAAAAAATCTGATTTGCCCCCTCCCTAAGCCAGACGCTGGATATGACTTACCCCCCCTAATCTCGCGCGTAATTATATGAGTGTGCGAGCGCGACAGCAACATAATTACGCGCGAGCGATAAGGATGGGTAGCTTGGGGTCATTGGACAAAATTCTACGTGCTCCCGGACCAGACTATAGCTCGAACAATAACTCGCAGTTCCGTCCCAAAGATTTTGGGAGGACACCGTCAGGTTCTAGTGAGTAGGCCCTACCCATCTGGCAGGGAGAGCCTCGCATAACCCACTGGTTCCCCGGGGGTCAGTGAGTATGCTATTCCATGCATTTCCTGACGAAAAAAAATGGTGCTGCATCACTTAGTGACTGAGTTTGTTGCGGCGCTTCTTCTCAGCACTTGCCAAATGTTGGTCTCGAAGCGCTGGTAGGGTAAA